>NC_092280.1:2751300-2833800 GCF_036320965.1 Panulirus ornatus | reverse complement strand
TACAAGGAAACAAATGTTTTTGGAAAGTATCAAAACATGGATCATAATTCCCCCATGACCCAAAGGTGGAAATTTTCGCCAAGTTATGAGACATGTCGAACCTTTCCTTAAGGAGGACATAATTCAGGCAAATTCAAAGCTAGAATTATGGGTCTTGTGCTGTTCAATGCCTTAGACGTCTGGACAACAAACGGGGTTAAGTTTGTTAAGTATTTAACCTACACATCTCAGGTTATGACCATGGTTAATAATTCGCAGGTTAAGAGAGTGCATTTCCATGGCTAACTATACACAATCCAGTGCTAGACGACAGACGTTGAACAGAGCGATCCACCGTATCTATATCTGCTGTGTTTACATAGACCACACAAGAATTAGGGTCTCTCTGCCTCTGTGTGACTAATGGAGAATCTGTGTGTCATGGTAACTCCATAACGGAAATGTATATATATATATATATATATATATATATATATATATATATATATATATACTCCCACAGTATCGGCAATTCACACCTGACCTCATTCAAAGACTCGTTGAACCCACGGAACGCATCAAAGAGGTTCGAAAATATGCCCAGCAACACCTATTGCGTTCATAGCACACGACACGCCCGAGAGTGAGCTCCTAAACATTCCGAACACTCATGTTGGCTTAATCAGCGACACTGCCTTGGGTTAATTAATGGGATGCTAATGAGGATAAGCTGGGCAAGTACGAAGCAGCTTCGATCCCAACTACTGTAATTAGCTGAGCCGTTCACCAGATTAAACGGAGCAAAATTCAGAGTCGGTTACATAATTACATTAACTGTATTTTAAAGGGAATCACATTAAATCCTGTCACACACAAAGGAGGCGTTTGTGATTGTAGAATAAAATACAGAGAAATGGTTTTGTCACAATTGGGTCCATCCGTTCCAGGAATGAATCGACTAAAGTTATGTCATAATGGATCGTTCAGAAAGTCTGGAATATTATTACGATGTCGGACGTACTGTGTGTACCACACTTCGTACCATAGTGTACACCACACAATGTAAAACATTGTGGTTAGTGTACCGTCTGTACCGCACTGTTTGTACCATAGTATGTAGCACAGCGTACCACGCCGAGACAGACGTCTATGTACACAAGGTGTGTATGAAGGGTCATCTCTTGGTCCTGATGTGTATGCAAATTTATATGATATATATTATGACCATGTCCAAGTTATAAACACCGTTGGAAACCAGTTCTTTAAGGCTTCTGTGTCTTGCAGAATGGAGCTGGAAACACTGTACAAAACACGAGTTCTCTAACTGTTCTCTATGACGGGCGTTTTCTAAAGCCATGCCTGGACAAACTCGCTTAAGGTTTTATGAATTAGTTTTGTGCGACTTTAGTCAATAGCGAGTTAAGATTAACATGTTAAATGTACTTCAACATGTGACAAAACGTGTTGAATACCAGCGAGATATTAAGCCAAGACGCTATTCGGTCAAGTCAGAGAAAAAGGGTTATGTGGGCAAACTGGTTTCTTGTTTAATATCTGAAAGTTGTTTGATCAAAATTTGCATATTAGAATTCTGGTTACAAAGGCCTTTTCTTCGTGGTCATTGTCAGGATAGAGGGAGTAGGGTACAGCGGCTACATGAACTGTACCTGTGTAGGTACAGCAATGAGTACAGCCACCTATGTGTCTACATCTGTACACACACACACACACACACACACACACACACCTATGAAAGAGACACAAATATGACTGTAAGAACCACTTTAACCCAAGCCTGGACCGGAACTGAGTTTTATAAACTTGAATTTTCCATTTTCCCAGTAACACAGAATTCTGTTTCTCTATTTCCAGTTTTCCCTCCCTCCCTCCCTCCCCCCCAATCTGAAATCCCTCGTCCCTGGCCACATTGTTTGGGTATCCTTCTTCTCTCTATCCTCAGGGACAGAGTGGAAATGCCATGGATTTTACTAACACAGCGTTTGACATGTTCGGTATGACTCTACCCACGTACAACATTTCCCTCGTTTCTTAGGATCCTGAGTTGTTGTTTTTAAAGAAATCCTTTGCGAACGACGGTACGATCCATCTATACAACATGCAGTCGGACTTTAGATGGAATTGGAATCCTTTCCTTTACGGAAACATGTCTTAAAAGAGGAAATCCGTCTCATCAGGTGTATTACAATTGCCAAAGGTTCAAATCCCAACGCTAACACAGAGGCTTGTACTCCATATTATGATCGTGTTGGAATCTGAAACTTTATGAATTTTTTACTCTTGATGAGCCAGATTTCCTCCGTGAAAGTTAATGTGCATTGGAACGTTACAATATAAAGAAAATGATCCGAATTATTGATATACGATTAATCTTTCATAAAATGATCACGGATTTATGTAATCGTCATGTTATAAACAATATATATATATATATATATATATATATATATATATATATATATATATATATATATATATATATATATATATATTGGAAAGGATCACAATATTGCGCGTGATCAAGTATATTCCTATGAGTCCCCTGGGAAATGAAACATGATAAGTTCCCAAGTGCACTTTCGCGTAATAAGCTCATCATCAGGGGAGACACAAGAGAGAAATATAACAGTCAGTTTATATACAACGAAGAGACGTAGCTAGGACGCCATTCGGTAAATAAGTGACTCATTACTTGTTTACCAAATGGCATCCTAGTTACGTCTCTTCGTTGTATATCAACTGACTTATATTTCTTTCTTGTATCTCCCCTGATGATGTGATTATTACGCGAAAGTGCAACTTGGGAACTTATCGTGTTTCATTTTCCCGTGGGCTCATAGGAATATATATATATATATATATATATATATATATATATATATATATATATATATATATATATATATAAAATGTGTAATCCATGGAATTGGAAATCTTTCGTATAAGGTAAAATCGAGGAAGTTAAATCTGTATTCCTGGCAAGGCATGTTGGAAGGGGTTAATATGATACGATAAGAAGAGTGGATGAGAGGGCTCAGTAAAGTGGATGAGAGGGCTGAATAAAAGGGATGAGAGGGATGACTAATGAAAAGTCATTAAAATATCCAGAAAGTCAAATCAAGAAAGTGATTTGCAACAATGTCTTTTTAAACTTAAAACTTAGATGAGGTAAGATAAAGGAGAGCATTAGTTAGGTCACAGAGCTGTTGATAACAGGAATAAATTGCGAAATTGGAGAGTAATAGGGAAAGAAATAGGATGTTTCATGCGCAAATTGGCTGGCTGCATGAGTGACTATGGATCGATGTGAAATGAAACACTCTCACACAGACCAGCTGTCCCAGGACGGCTTTATTTACGTGTTCTTATGTGCATTTCTGTGTACACGTGTTTGTTGTACTGTACGTGTGAGTGCATGTATGTATGTGTGTATGCGTGTGCGTATCTGTACGTTTGTATGTTCATATCTGTTACATTGTGTATGTTAGTGAATGTATTGGTGGCTGTTGTATGTTTGTACCGATGAAGATGTGTGTGTGTGTGTGTGTGTGTGTGTGTGTGTGTGTGTGTGTGTGTGTGCGCGTGTGTTTCGTACGTGTGACCCTGAAATAACATGCGAACTTTCTGTCACCTAACTCACCCCATGCCCCCATCTGTGGGGCATTCCTTCACACCCCACCCCCTCTCTCCCTGGCCAGACTACACTCCCATGCCCTCCCTCACTCTCCCAACTGATCTCTTTTCTGGGCCACACCTCAGAATTTCCTCAATCTATCAGTTCACCCGAGGATTCGAACTTTTCCCTGGAATTCCATTTCATCCGCTGACCCGCAGCCATGACGTCATTTTCCACTGCCTACTATAATATATCTTTAGAAATGTAATGTATCCGTTATATATCTATGTAAATAATCAACCAATGTATATATATATATATATATATATATATATATATATATATATATATATATATATATATATATATATATACATATATGAAGGTAAGATCGCACTTCAGTAGTTCATACAATTATATTTAACATGTAATTTTTCTATGCATGTGGCACGACATGTTTCGTGGAAGCAATCCACCTCATCATCAGGTACCAGTACTTAACAAAGTTATTTAAATCCCAACATCACACTTGAGTCCCGCCGTCCAACACCAATCTGTACAGACCAACCACTGTCCGCTTTGTCTGGCAGTAACCGTTGTAAGGGAGAATGATTAAGGGGGGTCACGTGGCGGGGGTTGACCTGGGTAGCCAGATGTGTCTTGAACAACTTTTTTGCTTTCGTGTTTTGTCAATTCTCTCATAATGATTTGGTTAATGCTAGGATGGGCTTTAATATTGCTTGGGGACAAATCAAAGTTCTTAGTATTAGCAATTAAGACAGATTCAATGACGTTACGTGTGGCATAATCAGCAGAGGGTTATAGAATAACGGGATTTTCAAGATCTATGGCCAGGGTGATCATTTTCATGACAATGTTTAGCGATCGCATTTTTGTGGTCATCCCTGCGTACTGCATGACGGTGCCAATAACACCTCTCCCTTACAGTTTTACCTGTCTGGCCTGTATGAATATATTTACATGCCTTGCATTTGACGGCGTAAACACTCCCAATTGTTGCATGATTTGGCCTAATATCTATCAAAGTCTTACTGATGGTGTTATTGTACTGGAAAGCAACATTACAAGCACTGTTTTTAGAACATGTCTTAGATTAGCTAAGTTGGGAGAATAGAGCAACACTAAACATTTAGACTTAACCTTATTTGCCTTATTTTTGTTACAAGAAGCATGTCTTCCTAGCTTTCCAGTAAGCTGTGATCACATGCCAACTGGGACAATATAACTGCCTAAATATACGTCATATATATATATATATATATATATATATATATATATATATATATATATATATATATATATATATATGCCAATTTTTTCTACCCCCTCTAAGCCCTAGGCAGTATTACCAACATTCTGATGGTGAAATCACACAACTTTTCCGTGGTAGTACTGCAGTTGGCTCAGGCGGGGCCCATAACGCTAGCAGCCAGGCCCTCATCCCTCGGGAAATTTATTTAGTCGCTCTGAAGTGCATTTTGTTGCATCCTGGAAGTATTTCCAGGGATCTGATTAGTGGAGTAGCTCTGGAATGAGTTCTAGTGTATTTCCCAGTATTTCTAAGGATGAAGGTGAGAGATTCTCTTCTTTTTTCTATGACAAATATTGTTTGAGAGTCTTATCTTATCTCTACTGGTGACACATGGATGCCTATCGCTGAAAAAAATATAATTTCTCGGGTATTTGTTTCATCAAAATATTCTAATTTGTTTTAGAATACCTCCCTAAGAATTTCTATAAAGTTCTGGAGTGCTGTAAAAGCTTTTACAAAGTTCACCTATATGATATTATATGATATATTATTATAAAGTTCTTCTTCTGGAAACCTTAAACTTTCTAAAAAATGTTTAGTTCATCAAAATGAATTTAGTTTTCATTTCTTTCGGTTGATAGAGTTCCAATATTCTGTATTTAGGAGCTTACTATAATTTCGGATTGGGGATTTCTTTGACAGAAATAATATCTATAGAACGAAATCGTAGTAGTACAAAAGTTTCCATTTAAACAGAAGCGGCCAAATTCGATACCTTACGGTTAAGCGAGGTTTTCTTGTATATATCTTGTGAAGGAAGGAGTAAATATATAATGGAGATGGAAGACTGGAACACCTTGGGGGAGGCCTGACAGAAAGTGAGGGGGTCAATAACATTAAAGTATTTTTGGTCCAGCGGTCCCTACGCAGCACCAGTGTAAACACACGAGTCTTTAGTGTCTATATTTTGGGTTTTGTGACTTCTAGTTTTGTCTTTGTCTCACACAGTTTCTTGAATAGATTAATAGATAGAAGGCAGACAAACAGATGAATAGATGATAGATAAATAGATAGATAGAAAAAATATTATGATATACAAATACTCTGATTAAAACCTAATGTATATATATGTGCTTTTGAGTAATATGTTTTGTGGGATTGTATCATATGCAAGTGTTGTTTTAATAAACATTGACTATTGCTAATCATATTTCATAGTTGAATAATATTTTGAGAATGGATCGATTGTGGAGGTAAATATACTTTTTTTTTTTTTAAAAAAGTGTTGAAGGGAAATATACTTTGCAAGGTTGAGGTAGTTTACAGTCAAGTCCTGTAGGCAGCTGCATATAAGTAGCTGCCACTCTCCACTCTTCTCAAATTCTTACCTCGCACGGAAGGCCCCCCTCCCAAGAGATCACAAGTTAACGCTCCTTAAAAAAAGTTCTTGTCTCGAGATATGACCAAAAAAAAAAAAAATTTCGTATTCAGAGCATACACGGGACGTCTCTCTGATGCGCAGTTCTTCCTGTGAGTGTGACCTCAGGTCAAGTGAAGGTTTTCGTGTGACCTGTGTAACGAGTATGTGTGCAACGAGCATGTGTGTAACGAGTATGTGATCATGCATTTCCTGTTCCATGGAAATGCATGATCTCAAGCGTTCCAGCATGAAGACGAGGCACTCATTAATACCAAAAATTCTTTTTCGGTTGTGTCTTATTCATCTCTCTCATCCTTTGATAACGATCTTACGAGCTCAGGTCAAAGGTCAGGTCATCATATCCAAAGGTTGTATCGTCATGTTCAAGGGTCGTATATTCGTATTGGAGGGTCGTACCCTCGGGGTCACAGGTCGTACTGATGTCCTCAAGTGGGTAAGCAACAGTAAGCAACCACGACGCCTCTTTATCTCCAACAGAACACGAAATTCGACATCAAAGCAGTTAGGTCTTGCGTGATCGTCTGGGTCATGTGAGTGTGTAGGGGCATGAGGCTTGTATTGGTCAACTACACCGTCATGTATTGTGTTGCTCTGACCAGTGTTGCAGACATGGGTTGACCGGTGTGTTGCTCTGACCAGTGTTGCAGACATGGGTTGACCGGTATGTTGCTCTGACCAGTGGCGCAGACATGGGTAAACTGGTGTGTTGCTCTGACCAGTGTTGCAGACATGGGTTGACCGGTGTGTTGCTGCTGACGTTAGAAAATCCTCAGTAGAGAAGTTAGGCCACTGGAACCACCTCTCTCTCACTCGCGTCTCTTCCTCTCGCTTCCTCTTCCATGTAACAACCACAATCCCCTTTGCCAGAGACGCGCTAACAGCTGTCTAGTAACACTAGGAACCAACCGGGGTTGTGGGCCCCCCTTCCCCCTGACTTTTATCCTTTTTCGTACGTTGACTCAGTTGTGGGCCCCTCACAGACAAGTCTGGGGGCCCTCGCCCCACGTCCTACTGCTCAGTCCACCCCTGGCTTGTACCGAGTCTCGGTTTGGGTGAGCTTTTCTCTGTGTTTATCAAATCTACATTTCTCTCCTCTCACCAGCCAGGGCTTTCAGCTCTCCAAGTCGTCCCCGCTGGATTCCAGTCTCTCAAAGGAACGTCCCTGTGCCACACTCCAACTTCAGTGGACACCTCTCTCCTAAGGGAAAAAGCCCCGAAGCCCTTGAGGGTCTGACGCGAGGGCCCCCTGCGTCGCGCCCAGCCCTCACCTTCAACAACTTTTCAATCTCATCAGAGCTGAGGGAGGAGCCCCTAGAATGATAAGAACCAGGAGAAGTCGATCTAATGAAGAGATTTTCGCCATCGTCTCCGTGCAGGTCGCCTCTCCCCCGCTCCCATCTTAGGGCTTCTCCGACGCTTTTACCAGAGGACCCAACTCACGTTTTCTCCGTCAGTGGGAGGATGGGATGCTCCTTCCCCTCCCGCGGTCATGGGACGAAATCTTTTACTTTACTGTGGGTGGGGTGGGGGGGGGGGCTGTGTTTACCCTGGGTGGGGGTGCTGTGTTTACCCTGGGTGGGGGTGCTGTGTTTACCATGTGTGGGCGGGGGGTGCTGTGTTTACCATGGGCGGGGGGTGCTGTGTTTACCCTGGGTGGGGGTGCTGTGTTTACCATGTGTGGGCGGGGGGTGCTGTGTTTACCATGGGCGGGGGGTGCTGTGTTTACCCTGGGTGGGGGTGCTGTGTTTACCATGTGTGGGCGGGGGGTGCTGTGTTTACCATGGGCGGGGGGTGCTGTGTTTACCCTGGGTGGGGTCGGGGTGCTGTGTTTACCATGGGTGGGCGGGGGGTGCTGTGGTCACTGTGGGAGGGACAGCTATCTGTTACTTTGATAGGCATGGTGGAGTCACTGTGTTCAACTCTACACGTCACGAGGACGAGTGGCAAGACCACCACGTCACGAGGACGAGTAAGAAGACTAACACGTCATGAGGACGGGTGGCAAGACCACCACGTCATGAGGACGGGTGGGAAGACCAACACGTCACGAGGACGAGTATGAAGACCACCACATCACGAGGACGGGTGGGAAAACCAACACGTCACGAGGACGAGTACGAAGATCAACACGTCACGAGGACAGGTGTGAGGACCAACACGTTACGAGGACGGGTGGGAAAACCAACACGTCACGAGGACAGGTGTGAGGACCAACACGTCACGAGGACAGGCGTGAGGACCAACACGTCACGAGGACAGGTGTGAGGACCAACACGTCACGAGGACAGGTGTGAGGACCAACACGTCACGAGGACGGGCGTGAGGACCAACACGTCACGAGGACAGGTGTGAGGACCAACACGTCACGAGGACAGGTGTGAGGACTAACACGTCGTAAAGAAAGTTCGGAATTTCATTTCCTTCTTAACATTTTACAAGAATTTGAATAAATCCCAGAAAAGCACGACTCAGCTCTCACACTGAGGCTACACTCTCCCAGGCGTGAGAGCGGTAACCTCTCCCAAGAGTGAGAGTACTAACCTCTCCCAGGGGAGAGGGGAAGAACCTTAACTTCTTGTAGGAGTGAGAGTAGTTACCTCTCCCTGAAGTGAGTGTGCTCACCTCTCCCAAGAGAATGCCAACCAACCCCCAACTCTCACCTCTCACCGTCATCACACACACACACACACACACACACACACACACACACACACACCATCGTCTCTTCTGTAAGCCACTTCAGGTCCTCTCTAGCATCTCTCCTTAGCTCAAATAGGGACAACATTTCAGTGGTATATAAGGCTTTTAACTCCAGTTCCATTTACCTCATATAAATATTTCACGATTTGGTATGATTTATCGTCGTAAATGTAAATGATGCATATTTCTAAATGTTTTTAAGGTTTGATTGATTTTGATTTAAAACATCGTTTGACCTTCCTTTTGACCTTAGTTTGCAAAGATCTTGTCAGTAATCATTCCCACGGCCCATACCGGTTGACCTCCCCTGCCTCACCATAGCTATTGACCTAGATGACCTCCCCTGCCTCACCATAGCTGTTGACCTAGGTGACCTCCCCTGCCTCACCATAGCTGTTGATCTAGGTGACCTCCCCTGCCTCACCATAGCTACCTAGTTGACCTCCCCTGCCTCACCATAGCTATTGACCTATTTAACCTCTCCTGCCTCACCATAGCTGTTGACCTAGGTGACCTCCCCTGCCTCACCATAGCTATTGACCTAATTAACCTCCCCTGCCTCACCATAGCTGTTGACCTAGGTGACCTCCCCTGCCTCACCATAGCTGTTGATCTAGGTGACCTCCCCTGCCTCACCATAGCTACCTAGTTGACCTCCCCTGCCTCACCATAGCTGTTGACCTAGGTGACCTCCCCTGCCTCACCATAGCTATTGACCTATTTAACCTCTCCTGCCTCACCATAGCTGTTGACCTAGGTGACCTCCCCTGCCTCACCATAGCTATTGACCTAATTAACCTCCCCTGCCTCACCATAGCTGTTGACCTAGGTGACCTCCCCTGCTTAAACGAGTGTGTGGATTTTGCACGTCTTTAGAGGCAGCCCGTGACTAAAGTTTACAACGCTACAGATGAAAAGGAATCGTCTTTCCTTTCTCATGCGAGAGGTTAAATCCCAGTTCTTGGCGGGGCGAAGCTGAATACCATTTTCTAACTGGCTGGTTTTAAGCAGTATATCTTAGATGGATTCTATCCACTGCCATTTTCTGAGCGAGTACGTGGACTTTGTTTAAGAAGGATCAAATACTGTGTGTGTGTGTGTGTGTGTGTGTGTGTGTGTGTGTGTGTGTGTGTGTGTTTCCAGTGGGTTTTGAAGCCATGTATGTCTTGTATGATTCTTGTTTGTGATATGACCTTAGGAGCTTCCATTGTGTAGTATCTTTTTCAACGACCGAGGCAGCCATGTCAGCCAGAGCTTTTAACCTTAATGGTAATATAAAGAAGAATATCAACGTCTCATTTTCCTTCTTCATCCTTCATTCCTCTCCCTCTTTTTCTTGCTCTCCTTAACCTTCCTTCGTCCATCTTCTCTGCCATCACATCTCTCCTAAAATACTCTCCTTCTCTTCTGATGTTTTCTCCACTCTCACCGTTCCCTCTCATCTTCTTCTTCCTTTCATTATTCCCAAATTCTCTTTATCCTTTTCCCCCCATTTTCTATGATATAGATCCTGATTATTCATGTTGGAAGGATGATTTTGTGGAACTAGAAATCCAACGAAATAGTAAAAGATAACAAGAGGAAATTGACTTAAAAATGTGTCATTTTAGTTGAAGGTTTTGTTTATCACAGTCTCCAACGATCTCTCCATCATACTGTTCTTCATGGCCTCCAACGATCTCTCCATCATACTGTTCTTCATGGTCTCCAACGACCTCTCCATCACACTGTTCTTCATGGCCTCCAACGACCTCTCCATCATACTGTTCTTCATGGTCTCCAACGATCTCTCCATCATACTGTTCTTCATGGCCTCCAACGACCTCTCCATCACACTGTTCCTCATGGTCTCCACGACCTCCCCATCACAATGGTTCTCGTGGCCTCTAACGACCTCCCCATCACATTGTTGCCCATGGCCTCCAACGACCTCTCCATCACACTGTTCTTTATGGTCTGGAACGACCCCTCGATCACAATTGCCTTTATAGTCGCCATCTAATTTCAGGTTTATGGTCTGACTTTAACCATTTCTCTGGTATAACTGAAGCTAAATTAACGTGTCACATTAACTTCCTGATATATTGTGGCAACACTTGAGCTGCACTTCCACAGACTCTGCCAAAGGTTTCACAAGTTCCAGACCCACTGGCATGTCCTTCCAGAAAATCCTTGTCCAGTGTTTCATTTGATCGTGTTTCTAAATCTAATTTCTAATATCCAGATGGGACATGTATAGATTCTCAATGTCTTTGGTTAATCAGAGAGGTTTCTGTTTTCGCTGAAGGAACCTAAAGGTGAGTTCTTTTTCTTCCAGGAGGAGCGGCGTTCCAGTTGGTAACTTGGCATCTCTCCCGGCCACCTTCAGGCGACCATAAGTAACACTAATTCGACTCCCAGTGGATCCTCGGTAACCTGATAATGGCCGACAGTCCAGCAAGGCAACCTCACCACCATTTTTAGCATTTGCTCTCTTACTGTAGTCTCGGAAAATGACCAGAAATCATCATATATTTTTTTCTACCTGCATTTCCTCATTTTCCATTTCAGTCTGTTTTCCAGTATTTCATTTTTCCCAATAGGCAGTAATGACCCTCGTTTGCCATTGTTCATAAAATATTTATCCTCATATATTTGGCCTGGTGCGCTGTAGGCTCATAGATTAAAAATTTTTACACGTAATTTTTATTTTCGAAGTGATAGGTCTATATATTTTTTTTCATCTGAATCAGCATTTAGGATTCTGTATTTATATTCCCGTTCTTCACTGCTATTCATTTCCAGCATCGATAATCTATACTTTTATCTAAACATTTCAGAACTGTGCTGGAGTCTGTCTACATCGTTCATCTGGAACCATAATTTCCTCCTGGAACCAAAGCTTTCTCCTGGAACCACATCTTTCGCCTGGAACAATTACTTCTCCAAAAGCCACTGCTTCCTCCATGAACCACACCCTCCTCCTGGTGCTAGACCTTCCTAATTGAACCACAGCACTTTCCTGGAATCACAATCTCCTCCTGGAATCGTGGCTTCCTCCTGAAGCCAAAGCTTTCTCTTGGAACCATATCATCTTCCAGGATCCACATCTTCCTTCTGATAAGGACCCTCATCTGCAACCAAGCTTCCAGCCCTACAAGCACTGGCCTCCGTTATGAATCTAGGCTTCCAGTCCCACCAGCACTAACTGTTCTGGATCCAGGCTTCCAGTCCCACCAGCACTAACTGTTCTGGATCCAGGCTTCCAGTCCCACCAGCACTAACTGTTCTGGATCCAGGCTTCCAGTCCCACCAGCACTAACTGTTCTGGATCCAGGCTTCCAGTCCCACCAGCACTAACTGTTCTGGATCCAGGCTTCCAGTCCCACCAGCACTAACTTTTCTGGATCCAGGCTTCCAGTCCCACCAGCACTAACTGTTCTGTATCCAGGCTTCCAGTCCCACCAGCACTAACTGTTCTGGATCCAGGCTTCCAGTCCCACCAGCACTAACTTTTCTGGATCCAGGCTTCCAGTCCCACCAGCACTAACTGTCACAGTTCCAGGCTTCCAGCCCCACCAGCACTAACTGTTCTGGATCCAGGCTTCCAGTCCCACCAGCACTAACTGTTCTGGATCCAGGCTTCCAGTCCCACCAGCACTAACTGTCACAGTTCCAGGCTTCCAGCCCCACCAGCACTAACTGTTCTGGATCCAGGCTTCCAGCCCCACCAGCACTAACTGTTCTGGATCCAGGCTTCCAGTCCCACCAGCACTAACTGTTCTGGATCCAGGCTTCCAGCCCCACCAGCACTAACTGTTCTGGATCCAGGCTTCCAGTCCCACCAGCACTAACTGTTCTGGATCCAGGCTTCCAGTCCCACCAGCACTAACTGTTCTGGATCCAGGCTTCCAGTCCCACCAGCACTAACTGTTCTGGATCCAGGCTTCCAGCCTCGCCAACACTAACTGTCACAGTTCCAGGCTTCCAGCCCCACCAACGATCTCTTCCGTTCTGGATCCAAGGCTTCCCCGCTCCACCAACGCTGACTGTTCTGGTCGCAGGTTCCCAGTTCTGCCAATACTGACCTCCAGCGTGATCCTGGATCTTCCTCAGAGAGCTGGTGGGTTCAGCCTTCCTCTTCCCCTGAGCCATTATACAACCCATTGAATACCATCTGAAAGATGGGTCTGGAATTGTCTTGATATCAAGTGGTATATTCTGGTATTTTCTCCTCGTCCGGCTGGTGTGTTGAGTGCATATGAAATATCCATTTCCATGTGATACGTGGTGTCGGAGCAACTTTATTCGACATGAGACGAACGGATCTAAATCGTACGATCCTTTTTACGTTATAGAATTAGAATTACGGAATCTCTGAGGACGGATAGTATTCAGGACAGAATCCAAGAAGAAAAGATGGGATCAATATTTCTGATTTTTCTTAGTATAAGAATAAGATCCCATTAACATAATTCCGTGCCGAGTTCAGGAGGGAATTGTATTCCAACAGATGCAAACTCATTGTTAGCTACATACATGTGCTTATGTGTACATATACGAACTTTACTGAGCATCCACATGAACAAACATATTCTTCAAACAAACAGTATTCTAAACATAGCCATCATACAAACAGAAACATGAATATATCCCCCATATACACATTATCTTAACCGTATCTTCCAAAGAAATAAGACTCTAAATACAGCCACCAAACAGAAATAATTCTAAACATAGCTTCCAAACACAGGATTCTAATCATATCCTTCAACAACATAGTATTTCAGACGTGACCTTCAAACAGAGAGTAATGTAAAACAGTGATTTAAGTACAGAATAGAAATGAATAATGTCTCAATATGAAAATCTAAAGAAAATGAAAAGAAAAAGCATCTTCATCTTCTCTTCGATATAAATATGTACTTGGTTGTTAGGGATTTTGGCCTATTAACTTCAAATACACAATAGTCTTTTCTCGTATACACTCATTCAAACTCTGTGTATTCTTGTATATGCAAGAGTTTTGGAGAGTGAGTTGCAAGTATGCAGTCTGTTGTGGATGAGAGGCTTGGGAAGTGAGTCAGTTGTTGTTCGCTGATAATACAGCGCTGGTGGCTGATTCCGGTGAGAAACTGCAGAAGCTGGTGACTGAGTTTGGTAAAGTGTGTGAAAGAAGAAATCTGAGAGTAAATGTGAATAAGAGCAAGGTTATCAGGTACAGTAGGGTTGAGGGACAATGCAATTGGGAGGTAAGTTTGAATGGAGGGAAACTGGAGAAAGTGAAGTATTTCAAAAATCTGGGAGTGGATTTGGCATCGGATGGAAGCGGAAGTGAGTCACAGGGTGGGGGAGGGGGCGAAAGGTTTGGGAGCGTTGAAAAATGTGTGGAAGGCGAGAACATTATAAGGATAAGTCTAGATGTTTAGTGTTCCCATATTCTCCCAACTTAGCTAATATAAGACGTGATATAAAAAAACGGTGCTTGTAATGTTGCTTTCCAGTACAATAGCACCATCAGTAAGACCTTAACAAATAGTAGGCCAAATCATGCAACAATTGGGAGTGTCTACGCCGTCAAATGCAAGGCATGTAAAGATATTCATACAGGCCAGACAGGTAAAACTGTAACGGAGAGGTGTTATTGGCACCGTCATGCAGTACGCAAGGATGACCACAAAAATGCGATCGCTAAACATTGTCATGAAAATGATCACCCTGGCCATAGATCTTGAAAATCCCGTTATTCTATACCCCTCTGCTGATTATGCCACACGTAACGTCATTGAATCTGTCATAATCGCTAATGATAAATTCTTTGATTTGTCCCCAGGCAATTCTAAAGCCCATCCTAGCATTAACCAAATCATTATGAGAGAATTGACAAAACACGAAAACATAAAAAAGTTGTTCAAGACACACCCAGCTACCCAGGTCAACCCCCGCCACGTGACCCCCCCTTAATCACTCTCCCTTACAACGGTTACTGCCAGACAAAGCGGACAGTGGTTGGTCTGTACAGATTGGTGCTGGACGGCGGGACTCAAGTGTGATGTTGGGATTTAAATAACTTTGTTAAGTACTGGTACCTGATGATGAGGTGGATTGTCTCCATGAAACATGTCGTGGCACATGTATAGAAAAATCACATGTTAGATATAATTGTATGAACTACTGAAGTGCGATCTCACCTGCATACTATCATTACGGACAAGTGTGATCATATATATATATATATATATATATATATATATATATATATATATATATATATATATGAGAATAATCTATTTGGTATCGGGATCCCTACATAACACGTTTTCCTTGGAGAAGTTTAATACTAGTGGAGGTGGGAATGTTGGAAGTGAAAGCGTTAGCATGAGACAAAGCAACAGTGGTACAAACGTTGGCAATGGTGGTGGCAGACAGTGGTGGCTGCGTAGAGTGTGACAACAGTGGCCGTGATAAGAGAAGGCATGAATTGATAATGGTGTTGGCAGTGCCACCACTGATGGGACAGGGTGAGATGATTTTGGCAGTGGCAATGATATGATGGCACATGGAGGAACGATGGTGACAATGGGAGCTTCTCTTTTATCCAACCCATGTCTCTCTTCGTATCCTGCTGAGGTTCATTTCTATTTCCATTCCTTTTATTTCTTTGGTGTTGTGCAAGCCTTGTGTTCCTGTGTTACTTTCTAGTCTCGACCAAAAACTCTGCTTTATTGTCTTGTCTCTATCTATAGCTGTCGGTAGGGAGGAGCCTTCTGCTGTACTATCCTGTCTACATCTATAGTGGTGGGTGGGGAGGAGCCTTCTGCTGTACTATCCTGTCTCCATCTATAGTGGTGGGTGGGGAGGAGCCTTCTGCTGTACTATCCTGTCTTCATCTATAGTGGTGGGTGGGGAGGAGCCTTCTGCTGTACTATCCTGTCTCCATCTATAGCGGTGGGTGGGGGAAGAGGCTTCTGCTGTACTATCCTGTCACCATCTATAGTAGTGGGTGGGGAGCAGGCTTCTGCTGTACTATCCTGTCACCATCTATAGTAGTGGGTGGGGAGCAGGCTTCTGCTGTACTATCCTGCCTCCATCTATAGTGGTGGGTGGGGAGGAGCCTTCTGCTGTACTATCCTGTCACTATCTATAGTGGTGGGTGGGGAGGAGCCTTCTGCTGTACTATCCTGTCTCCATCTATAGTGGTGGGTGGGGAGGAGCCTTCTGCTG
The DNA here is from genome assembly GCF_036320965.1 of Panulirus ornatus. Classification (NCBI taxonomy): domain Eukaryota; kingdom Metazoa; phylum Arthropoda; class Malacostraca; order Decapoda; family Palinuridae; genus Panulirus; species Panulirus ornatus. Next base: position 2,817,570 of record NC_092280.1, on the reverse strand, counting down.
TACTATCCTGTCACCATCTATAGTGGTGGGTGGGGAGGAGCCTTCTGCTGTACTATCCTGCCTCCATCTATAGTGGTGGGTGGGGAGGAGGCTTCTGCTGTACTATCCTGTCCTCCATCTATAGTGGTGGGTGGGGAGGAGCCTTCTGCTGTACTATCGTCTCTTCTAACCACGTATACCAGGGATGTGGGGCACTATCCCTATCCTTCAGCAGATAACCTCTTCATAGACCATTATCTCTCGTGTGTCCTAATCTTCCCATGTATACCCATGAATGATAAAACCAGTAAAGGTGAGACCGATGAGCCAAACTGCTAGGACAGTCACCCTTGTTTACACCCAAACTTTCGGGGCAACAACAGGACAACTTTGGAACAAAACTTGCCAAACATTGGCTCATTTGGTCGAAGTTCTTATTTCCTTAGGCTACTTGTGCTCTCTTCTTCTCTCTCGCAACAAGATTCTTGGTATTAGGAATGCAAAATACACATTTTGTTTTGGGGTTAGCGAAGCATATTATCAAGGCACAAGATTTTTTAATAGTTTTATCATAATGCAATTGCAAATTCGTGCCCTCTAAGAAGTGAAAGAAATAAATGAGTGTCGTTAATATTTTTTTCTTTCGCAACCTAAATTCCTGGACGAAAACATTGGAGCAGAGTTTGGATGAATAGAGTGAGGCCAGAGGATGAGTTTGCAAGTCGCCAGTATGGCTGGAACAAGTTTTAAGAATGTCACGTCTCTCTCCAGGGTTGGCTGTCATGAGAGATTGGTCTCGTAGTCTCTCTCCAGACTTGTCATGAAAGATTGGTCCTGTGGTCTCTCTCCAGGATTGGCTGTCATGAGAGATTGATCTTGTGGTCTCTGTCCAGGATTGGCTGTCATAAGAGATTGATCTTGTGGTCTCTGTCCAGGATTGGCTCTCATGAGAGATTGGTTCTGTGGTCTCTCTCAAGGCTTGGCCGTCATGAGAGATTGGCTCTGCATCTCTCTCCAGGATTGGATGTCATGAGATATTGGTCCTGTGGTCTCTTTGAAGGTACAGCATATATATTGGAACATTTTCCTCCTTCCATCACACCTAAGACGCAAGCTGGGGTGAGTTATTAAGATAACATGCCAGACACTATACATCCGTCCATCTATTCGTTTACTGCCTCATCTCACACAGGGAGCGAGATGTCACTCTGCACTGACATCACGCTGCAAACTTCCTACACAGCGGCACACAGTTCTCATTATAGCCCAAGCATGTTCTTCCAGTAATGACGGGAAAGGGGAGGGAGCTTTGCGACTGAAGATGGGGTTGGTGGTCCCCCAGCTGTTTATGCAGCGTTCATTTACTGTCTTCCATGAGTCTCTGTCATTTACTTCATATGTCTCTCTTCTTCATTTGTCTATCGGTTCCATCTTGATTTTGCTCGTTTCATTTGGGGTTTGATGTTTTGTTCTTCTGTGTCCTATCTCTTTTCCTTTCTTATCTCTCATTGCCACTAGTCTGTCTCGTCTGTGTGATAAAGTCTACTCCCCTTTTATGCCACCAGGCAATATCCGTACAATGTCTCAGCCATACGTGTTAAAACCGTCTTGTACTTCCATTCCAGGAACCCAAGTTATGGGCAGTCTTGGTAGCAGCCACTGGAGGAATCCCCCTTCCATTACCTCCTCTCAGCAACGAACTGGAAAAGTGGGATTCTCTGGGATGGGTAGCAAAGGGACAGCCCCTTACGTCGAGGCTTGTCCCATATCCTCCCCAACCCAATACAACAAGGGATCGAGGGACCTCTAGTTCGTTCCTTACACAACACTCTGGCTACAGAAACTTTCGAAGCTGCTTCTCTCCCCGTCTAAACAGGTCACCCCTGCTGTAAATTGGGCGCTCCGGTTGTAAATTCCCCTCATTTAACTCTTGCAGCTATTGTCTTTCTTTACACTTGTGCTGGTGAACAGCAGCAGCCGCCCAGGAGGAGAACTCTGGAATGAACGTAGCGACTCTGGATGTACCGAGCTGTCCGTGAACGGTAATTCTTAATTCATACTCTGTCTCGGTCTTGAGCTAAGTGGCCCCCTGCCCTTTTCCAGATCACGGCTGGTCCAGACCTTCCAGCTGCAGCGGGAGCAGAAGTAGTTGCCAATATTTGCTGGGTCACGGCCTTTACAGATTTTCCAGCAGCGGCAACCATTAATAGTCTGCCCTCTTTCAGACCACGGTTGCTCCAGGCTTTCCACAGCAGCAGCAGCAGCAGCAGCAGCAGTAGGTATTAATAATCTGCCCTCTTCCAGAGCACGGTCGCTCTGGACTTTCCAGCAGCGGCAGCAGCAGTGGCCAGTATCGCTGGGAGCATTACTCCATCTTGAAGCAGAAATAACGTAAATTAAAATCGCCTGAGGACCTTAATTAACTTTCCAGCGAGACAATTAGGCTCGGCCACCTGGAACTGCCATTAATCTGGGCAATATCTACCGTGATTGTTTACATTACCATCGTGATTAAGGAAGCCCCTCTGAGACAGAGAGACACTTCACAGACTTAGAGACACTTCTCCACTTCACGAGACTGGGAGACACTCGAGGGAGTGGGCGAGACACTTCTCCTCTTCCAGAGACTGGAAGAAGACACTCCAGGGACGTGGAAACACATCTCTTCCAGAGACTGGGAGACACTTTTCCTCACTCATTGTCTCGTACTCGAACTTTATCTCTCTCCCCCCTCACTCACCATCATCTTTCTTTACACTTCCCTTTTCGCTCTTTCTTTCCCTATTTCTCTCTCCGTCCCTTCCCACCCCTCTTCCTCTTCCTCTCCCTGTCTCTCCCACTACATTCGTCGTCAAAAGGGAACACTACAAAGCACTGTGTCACTCCCTCTCCTAACTTTGGTCTAGTTTATTCCATTCTCTCCTGGAATACAGATAGGCCCGCCACCCCCACGTATGTCTACGTACACGGACCCCGAAATACACACGGAGTCACGAGACTTACGTACACGGGCTGTTGTAAGTAGACACGTGTGAACGTGTGTAAGTATATTCTTATATATATGTCGTTAGATATTGACTTACAGATGGATTGAGATTAAAATAGTGTACTTCCATTTGTAGTCAGAGATTATCTACAGACAGACAGAGAGACAGACAGACACACACACACACACACACACACACACACACACACACACACACCTCCCCTCTCTTACATTAACCCCTATGCCCCCACTACACACACACACACACACACACACACACACACACACCGGCGGCAGGAGAGGCGAGCGCGACCATTTCCTTTGGGTGGGTTCGACCACAGCTCTGGCCTCAGTCAGCGCTGAGCAGCGGCTGAGTGTAAACCTTGTGTCCGTCCTGTCTGGCTGAGGCCAAGCAGTGGTGACACTACGCCCCCACTAGTGCAGTGTCCTCAGTGGTGAACGAACACACACACACACCCCACCTGTTCTTCACTGGTTTGCCCCACTTATTCCTCAGTGGTTTGCGCACCCGTTTCCCCTCTCCCCCCCCAGTCCTGCCCACTTGTTCTTAAGTGGTGCCCGCTTGTACAGTGCTGCCCACCTATTCCCTAGTGGTTGCCCACTTATTCCACGGTAGTTGCCCACTTACTACCAGTGCTTCTTGCCTGTTCCTCAGTGGTTGCCTACCTGTTCCTCAGTGCTACCCACCTATTCCTCAGTGGCTGCTCACGTATTCCTCAGTGGTAGCCTCATCTACTCCTCAGTGGTTGCCCACCTATTCCTCAGTGGTTTCCTCATCTACTTGTCAGTGTGGTTGCCCACCTATTCCTCAGTGGTTACCCACCTATACCTCAGTGATACCCACCTATTCTTCAGTGGCATCCACGTACATACCCACGTACATACGTGGAGGCTACGTCATTCCCTGAAGACAGAGGTAAGTCTTTTAATCACCTCTTACATTAATCAAGATCATCATTAAGTACTCTTTAGGGGAATTATGATTAATATGCAATATTGACACTGGATATTAATTGCTTTTAATGAAGAAAATATTAATGAGACATTTCATGGAGGCAAAGGAAATGAGGCTCATTTGCATATGTAAAGAGCCAAGCAAATTATAAAATATTTGGTATATTCTATGTTGGACTGTGGTGGTATGAAAGGCACTATGTCAAAAGCTTTGTTGACATAGATGCCACAGATGTGCCAGGCGCCACACAGAGGAGCACTGGACCATATGTAATTGACATAGATATTGACACTGACGGTTGACATAGAGGGCCCAAGGCACAGAAAGTGTTGACGTGGGTCGTAGGGCGTCCAGTTGCCATTGTCATCCCCAGAAAGACGAGATGGTGATATAGATAATGGCACTGTAGCACTGAAGTAGACAGAGGGACAATGGAGTCTGACAGTGAGACAGTACTGGTTGGTGTTAAGTCACTGCAGGATGGCACTGTGGCACTGTGGTAAACATAAGGACAATGGAGTCTGACAGTGAGACAGTACTGGTTGATGTTAAGTCACTGCAGGATGGCACTGTAGCAATAAAGTAGACATAAGGACAATGGAGTCTGACAGTGAAACAGTACTGGTTGATGTTAAGTCACTGCAGGATGGCACTGTGGCACTGTAAAAACATAAGGACAATGGAGGCTGACAGTTAAACAGTACAGGCTGATGTTGTCACTGCAGGACAGCACTGTAGCACTGCGGCCTGACGATGAGGCACTGCTGGGTGACTGTGAAGCATCGGAGGATGACACTGTAGGTCTGCAGTGACGATGGGGGACAGTGATAGTGTGGCACTATGAGCAGTGACGGTGAGGGTCAGTGATAGTGTGGTACGACGAGCAGTCACTGAAGTAATGTGGGCTGACAGTGGAGCACTGCAAAGTAGTATAAAGGCAATGCAGAGTGATATTGGCACTGCAGGCTGATACTGAGTCACTGCAGACTGACACTGAGGCTCTTCAGGGAAACTGAAGCACTGTAAAGCGACAGCGAGGCACTGCAACCTGACGCTGTGGCACGGCAGGTTTACAGTGAAGCTCTGCGGGACAACAGTGATGCACTGTAGGCATATAGTGAAGCAGAACAATCTATCACTGAAGCACTACAGGCTGACACTGAGGTAATGCAGGCTGACGGTAAAGCACTGCAGGGAAATACTGTGACATTGCAGGATAACAGTGAAGTGCTATAGGCTGACAATGAAGCACTGCAGGCTGGGACTGAGTCACTGCAGGCTGACACTAGGGTACTACAGGCAATGTGGGACTTCTGGGCTGATAATGAGGCACTGCAGGCTGACAGTGAAGCACTGCAAGCTGAAACTATGGTACTGTAGTCTGGCATCGAAGTAGTGGATGCTGACAGTGGAGCACTGCAATCGGATAGTGAGACACTACAGACCGACAGTGAAGCATCATAAGTGAACAGTGAAGCACTGCTGGCGAAGTAGTGGATGCTAAGAGTGAAGCACTGGAATCGAACAGTGAGGCACAACAGACCGACAGTGAAGCATCATAAATTAACAGTGAGGCACTGCCGGCGAAGCAGTGGATGCTGACAGTGGAGCACTGGAATCGAACAGTGAGGCACTACAGACCGACAGTGAAGCATCGTACGCTAACAGTGAAGCACTGCCGGCTAACAGTGAGGCACTGCTGGCTGTGCAGCAGCAGGAGGACGAGCAGCAGTGCCAGCTGGTGGCGTGGTTCAGAGCCCGGTGTAAACTTTGGCAAGACTTATCGAAGTGGTGGTGAAGTGGCAGACGAGCGAGGCTCATGGTGTCTCCCCCCACCAGATTCTGGGATGGGGGAACGGAATGGGTGTCACTGTACCACTGAAGTTTTTTTCCCCCATCCACTGAAGGTAAACAAGTGAAGGAAGGGAGGTGAAGGAAGGGCGGTGAAGGAGGCCAGAATGTTATGACATGTCGAAACGCACAAGTGAAGGAAGGGAGGTGAAGGAAGGGATTTGAAGGAAAGGAGGTGAAGGAAGGGAGGTGAAGGAAGGGAGGTGAAGGAAGGGCGGTGAAGGAAGCCAAAATGTTATGACATGTCGAAACGCACAAGTAAAGGAAGGGAGGTGAAGGAAGGGAGGTGAAGGAGAGGAGGTGAAGGAAGGGAGGTGAAGGAAGGGAGGTGAAGGAAGGGAGGTGAAGGCAGCCAAAATGTTATGACATGTCGAAACGCACAAGTGAAGGATCGGCTGTGAAGGAAGAGAGGTGAAGGAAGGGAGGTGAAGGAAGGGATGTGAAGGAAGGGAGGTGAAGGCAGCCAAAATGTTATGACATGTCGAAACGCAGAGCATCTGTGGAATGGACCGTGATGAAACGTGCTTCGTGTTGTGGAATAAACGCGGGAGAGAAATGAAGGAAGAAAGGAGTTACATGTTGGAGAATGGTTTGTGAAACTGGGAATAGGATCGAGATGGTCTGTGAAACTTTGAACAGGGTCGACATGGTCCGTGAAACCTCGGAAAGGTTAGAGATGGTCTGCACAACTGGAAAAAGGGTTGGGATGGTCCGTGAAACTTTGAAAAGGTTCGAGATGGTCTATGAAACTTTGAGATGGACCGAGATGGTCTGTGAAAGTGGATAAAGCATCGAAATGGTCTGTGAAACTTTGAGAAGGGTCGAGATGGTCTGTGAAACTAGGAAAACCGTCAAAACAAAGTCGAATGGACCTTGAAACTGGCGAAGAAAGATTCGTGTTTCATATCGTGGAATGGATCATGGTGTTGTGAAACCAAGAAACATGTTTCATGGTTGGTTAGACCCTGAAATAGACCTTGAAACAGACCCTGAAACTAACTAAGGAAGAAACATAATGACGGACCGTAAATCTATCAGAACCAGAAACATGTTTCACGCTGTGAAATGAATAGTGAAACTATCAGTGTAAGAACAGCATTTCACGGTCTGGAATGGACTGTGAAGCTGGTGGATTGTGTACTGGTACGTGGAATGGACTGTGAAGCTGGTGAGTTGTATACTGGTCCATGGAATGGAACATGAACCAGGTGAATTGTGTACTGGTACGTGGAATGGAGACCTTGTTACTAATTTGTATTACACAATTGTAAAAATGCATCCAGCGCTGTAAATGCACGAAACTAATATAAATTTTCCAGGAGGTTTTACGATGTAGATGCTTCGTCTTGCAACTCAAACGTAATGGGAGAGAAATACAAAACAAAAGAAAATCACTAAATCTAAATCAATTGACTGCTGATCAGCTGATGTGACTTTTGATATTGATTCTGAATCTGTGTCTTCGATGGGTGTGTGTGTGTGTGTGTGTGTGTGGGTTGGGTACTTGATGCCTGAGAAAGAGAGAGAGAGAGAGAGAGAGAGAGAGAGAGAGAGAGAGAGAGAGAGAGAGAGAGAGAGAGAGAGAGAGAGAGAGAGCCCCTCAGCACACAGGACAGTGTGTGATTCGCTAGCTCTCGTTCGTTGGGACGTACTGACAACATGTGTTGATGTACACATACGTGACTCACCTGGTGAGATGGGAACACGCCACGATGTGCTGTGAGAGCTGAGATATAGGTGTACACATGCTGGTGTACACACATGCTGGTGTACACACATGCTGGTGTACACACAACTGGTTTAAACACACTGTTGATGTACACACAACTGGCTTTATACACTGTTGGTAAACACTGCTGGTGTAAACACTACTGACGAATACACTACTGGTGCTCACACTTCTGGTGCTCACACTTCTGGCGAACACACCTCTGGTGTACACACATCTGGCGCACACACCCCTAGTGTACACACTAATGGCACATACACTGCTGGTGTACACACTCCTGGTACACACACTACAGGTACACACACTACTGGTGTACACACTACAGTATACAGCTACCAGATCACCAGGCATGGTCGTCACTGAAGCAATGAAACTGGTGCCTCACTGAGTTAAGAAACGGTAAACAAACAAATGGTGATAAAAAGGTAATTATAGAATACGTAAGATTAGGTAAACGATAACTTGGTAAGGACCTGAGAACCAGATAATCATAATTCTATTTCCTATACTCAGAATAACGAGAAATGTTTTCAAGCGAAGAAATGCTGTTGCGAATGATTTCATTGGCTCATTCCATCACCTGGTATTGTGACTGGCTGATGAATGATGAAGACGGTGATGCAATCATGACCTGGCGATCGATATCCTGGGGAACAAATGTCTCCTGGCGAACGTTTTTAACGGCGAACCAACGAAGAGGAAATTCAGCTCAGCCCAGGCAAGGGAGACTTAAATGTCAAGTAGACTCATTAAGTAGCTCTTAACGTCCACGAAAATGAGACTTATCGTCCCCCAGCTATAAGACTGTGGGGGTCTCCCGGCTGTAAGGGGGATACGCCGATGAAACCGCATTGATTTTCGAGGATTTATATCAAGGATTCATCATGCTTCAGGTGTAGGAACATGTGGAGTCAGACAAATGCATCTTCGTTCTCATCAGTGTTGTCTGATGAGCCTCTCTCTCACATCATCATCAGCCTGGGAGACAATATAGATTTCGTCAGATTGCATAAACATCTCTCAAAGAGACCAGATTGCATCGCCTTCGTGGACAAGATAGATGTCTCTCTTTTCTCTCTCTCTCTCTCTCTCTCTCTCTCTCTCTCTCTCTCTCTCTCTCTCTCTCTCTCTCTCTCACACATGTCCACTACTTTTCTATGATTGTCTGCCACACAAACTTCGCCCAGAACTCGTCTTGTTCAAGAGTTGAATCTATCTTTGTTTGCCCAGCTGGTCGCCATAGACATTCCATGTTGATAGAAAAGGTCAAGTTAGAATTGGTCATTAGGCTCACTATATAGGTCATGAATTGTTTCAGTAGGTGCCTCCAGTGTGTGTGTGTGTGTGTGTGTGTGTGTGTGTGTGTGTGTGTGTGTGTTTTGCATGTTAGAATAAATACGAATGAGATTACATATACAGTAAACTCTAAGTATTGGTCTGTGTTGATATGCACTTAGTACACGTTTCTTTCTCTATGTACATGAGATGTGTACACATAATACGGTCATCAGAAAGGTATATGCACATGATATACATTTGACGTACACATCATGTACACACAATGTACATACGATGTGCATGTAATGTACACATAAGAACATGTCTGTTGTTCTGTTGTTTCTGTTGTTCTTCAGATTGTTTCTCTTCTCCACACCTTCTGTTATTCATCCTACTTCCTGTTGTTCATCAGGCCCCTGTTGCATTCTCCATCATCTGTTCTTCTTATCTTCATCTGTTCTTCTAACCCTCTGTTCATCGCTCCATATAACCTTGTTCTACAAGACATCTGTTCTTCTTTTCACTCTCAGTTGTTCTCCTCACCTGTTGTTCTCTTCACCTTCTGTTTTTCTTCCCGTTCTTTCCCTTCTCATCTTCTGTTGTTCATCTCACCTTCTGTTTCCCTGGGCCGCGTTTCGTTCCACCCTTCCGTCCACTTCCTTTTGCCCTTGCGTAGGAGAGAGAGAGAGAGAGAGAGAGAGAGAGAGAGAGAGAGAGAGAGAGAGAGAGAGAGAGAGAGAGAGAGAGAGAGAGAGAGAGAGAGAGAGAGAGAGAGAGAGAGAGAGAGAGAGAGAGAGAGAGAGAGAGAGAGAGAGAGAGAGAGTCATACTGTTCCAAGTTATGTTGACATTATAGTCTTAGCTATAAAGACGTCCCCGTACATTACAGATCCACTCGCTCACCTGTAACAATAAGACCCGCTGTGTCTCTGTAGCTATTGATAGTTGGCGCTCTGGCCCCCCCAGAGAGAGAGAGAGAGAGAGAGAGAGAGAGAGAGAGAGAGAGAGAGAGAGAGAGAGAGAGAGAGATATGAGGCCTCCCCACTTCCCCAGAGCCATGTTGTAGAGCTGATAGCCCCCCTGAGATGAGGTAATCCCGAGTTATCCATAGAGCTGAGATTCCCCCAGACACACACCGTAGAGCTGAGGTCCCCCCAGAGTCATGACATAGAGCTGAGGTCCCCCAGAGTCATATCATAGGGCTGAGGTCCCCCCCAGAGTCATATCATAGAGCTGAGGTTCCCCCAGAGTCATATCATAGGGCTGAGGTCCCCCCAGAGTCATGACATAGAGCTGAGGTCCCCCAGAGTCATATCATAGGGCTGAGGTCCCCCCAGAGTCATGACAGAGAGCTGAGGTCCCCCAGAGTCATATCATAGGGCTGAGGTCCCCCCAGAGTCATATCATAGGGCTGAGGTCCCCTCAGAGTCATGTCATAGAGCTGAGGTCCCCCAGAGTCATGTCATAGAGCTGAAGTTCCCCCAGAGTCATGTCATAGAGCTGAAGTTCCCCCAGAGTCATGTCATAGAGCTGAAGTTCCCCCAGAGTCATGTCAAAGAGCATTACACATTGGCAATGTTAAATAAGCAGGTCTAATTGCCTTTGAGATAAACAGTGGGATTATGTAACGACAATTGACCTCAGGAGCACGACGATACCACCCTCGAGCACGACGGTACGACCCTTGAGCACGACAATATGACCTTTGAGTACGACGGTACGACTCCAGGGTATGATGGCCTATCCTTTGACCTGACCCTTAAGGATCACCCAGGGTCGTACCGTCGTGCTCAAGGTTCGTGCCGTCGTGTTCAAGGGCCGTTCCGTCGTGCTCAAGGGTCGTACCATCGTGCTCACGGGTCGTACCGTCGTGCTCAAGGGTCGTACCGTCGTGCTCAAGGGTCGTACCGTCGAGCTCGTGGGTCGTACCGTCGTGCTCAAGGGTCGTACCGTCGTGCTCGAGGACTTCAGGTCGTTCGTTTAATGAGTGAATCACAGTGACCACTTACGGTGACCATTGAACTGGTAACGACCCCAGATAACGCTGTGGCCTCAGCTGTGGACCACCCCCAGATAACGGGGTGGGATGAGCTTTGAGATCCTCAGTACTGGGTAAGTAAGCTTCCTTTCACCCCCAGAAAAAAGCTATCTAAACTGTACTCTGGGGAAGGGGGTTGTTGAAGCCCCAGTTACCCAGAGACACCCCCTAGAGAGACACACCCACCACACCCCGTGTCATGATGGTGGGTTGATTGTGGTGGGCATCTGATGCAGTCTTTGCCCTCCACACACACACACACACACACACACACACACACACACACACACACACACACACACACACAACACTGCGACTGTGTTCTTAATCTGTCTGTATACACTGTGTGTGTGTGTGTGTGTGTGTGTGTGTGTGTGTGTGTGTGTGTGTGTATGGGGGGGGGGGTAGTGACGACGAGGCCAGACATGGTTTGTCGTAGCTGGACGAGTTATTAATGACATGGGCCTGGTGCTGACAAGGACCTGGTGGGTGTTGACCAAGTAAACTGCTCTTGCTCTCACCCCACCTCCCCTCCACCCCCCCGTGCACCTAGAGAGAGAGAGAGAGAGAGAGAGAGAGAGAGAGAGAGAGAGAGAGAGAGAGAGAGAGAGAGAGAGAGAGAGAGAAGTCAAGTCAGGTAATCGAGGACACCATGTTGCATGTAATCCTATTATCAACAACGCAATATACGGAAGGTAATTACCCTTATGCAAATCTTTGACTCGCTGGATGGACTCTCAGCGTCCCTTTCAACCAGCTCACACACTATTTACGGACGGGTTGAATCCCAGGGTTGGGGAGCGCCAGAGATGGTCGTTACATACGCTTCTCTGTCTCCATCATTCTCTCTTTGAACCCCCGCGAGGTTTATAGAGACATGAGAAGGTACAATCTGGGACTCACCAACATGGCTCGTACTGTTGGTCTTCGTTCCCGATTATTGGACATTAACTGGACAAGACCTATCATCATGTTGTGGGTAGTGTAGGTAGGAAAAGGAGGGACCTTCCCCCCCAACATTCCTGGGGTTTTGGAAGGGCGTTGATTTCCTGTAATGTCGCCCATGTCTTTCATAAGATACTGCTATTTAATTGTCCTCCTTTTTTCACGTCTTGTGTTGGACAACATCTCTCTTTCAACCCATCCTTCTTAACTTAGAGCAATGAGGTACCTCTGCTCTAACTTCCTCACTGCACTTTTCACAGAACCTTCCACAACAGTGATTACAGCACAGGTACAGAACCCCATTTGCGGATTCACACTCCTACACATATTGTCTGTCTGTACGTGATTTCCACAATGATATAATCCTCTGTTAATCTGTTTTCCTCCTTAGTTTATGTTAGTTCCTCATTCACCGAGTCATTAATCTCATACATTACATCATCACTCATTCCAGTTCATGTATCATATCTCATATCCTCAGTTTCCATATTACTCTGTGTGAAGATAAGAGCTAGTAATGAAGTATTGCCAGACCTTCCCATTGTAGCGTGCTTAATGATACACTGATAAAGAATGCACTTAGTTCTCATGTCTCCCGGACTTCTTATCTCAGTGAGAATCTAAAATACTCTCAGTTTATATTTATTTAATTGAAATTCCCGTTATTACAACTTTACCACCTGTGTGGGGTGCGTGCGTCGCTGCTTCGCGTACCATTGTCATTGCTCCTTCATTGTTATGTTATTATCATTGTTATCATTGTTATGGTATGTTAACCTTTTCTAGATCATTATAGATTATTAGTATCGTTGCGAAACGTTTGTTTCTTTTTCTTACACTCTTCCCATTAGGTATTGGTTGAATGGGTCATCTTCTTGTTGCTCTTGAAAGCTAAGGCTGCCCCTTATCATCAAGGCTGTCCCTTATCACTGAGGCTACCCCTTTTCATCAAGGCCAACCCATCTCCTCCGCTGTCTTCTCAATCCCTCCTTGTTATCACCTATCCCTCTGGAGAGATTAAGTCGAATCTTATCTCTTCAGTAATCTGTGTCTCCATTACTCCATCAATATCAGGTTTGCTTTACCTTAATTCGGTCCTTGAACTCTATCTCTGTTCCATTTACTACCAGTCCAACTGCACTTGTAGGTAAGATTTCTATTATAATTTGCATCATTTAACACACTGGAGGTCTTTGAGATAGTGGCCAGGCTGTTTTGCGCTTTTAGTCTCTTTCGATGTCCACAACAACCTCCAACCACCTCCAACCACCTCCAACAAGGTTGGTAGTGGAAGTCTTTGAAGGCGCCACAGTGGGCGGCGAGGAAAGAGTCTGTCATTCTCGTGGGTGTCGTGTGACTTGAGAAGGACCTGGTCACTTACCTTCGTCTTAAAGTAGACCCGACAGGCAAGCGTCAGTGCTCGAAGTCTCATTATGCTAGTCAGTGTCTCAAGAAACAGTGCCATTTATATGTTGCATTTAAGTATTACTTTTGTACTTTAATCTAAAGTGTCTTAAGTACTGGAGATTATGTCTTGGTGTAACTTTTCCGCAAGTGTCGTGGAAGTGTTCAAGATCATCTGTGTTGCGAGAGTCGATCTCAGCAGTGCGTTCGCCTCAGCAACTCATGAGAGACATCGAAATCTTATATGAGTCCTTGGGTTCCTCACGCAGACGGACGGCCCGAACTTTATGAATTCTATTTACGCCATTTGAGAGCAGTAGCGCTGCGTCTGACGTATCGCTGCGTCTGACGTACATCCCGTTACGTCTTAGGTGAAGAGGGCGCTCCGATAATCTTCCGACGCCTTGAAGTACTCGCATGAACTGGATGCAGAGGGGGATCGTAATGAGCCACAGGCGTCACTTCGAACTCAGACAGAGCGACTCGCGAACTTCGTCGGAGATGTAGTGGCGGGTGTCAGGGTCTGCTGAAGTCATGGTGTTGAATCCCAAAGTCCCAAAGAAGGAGGAGGGAACACTACTAGCAATCATCATATATCCTTAAAATATGACCGAAGTCAAGGTATTTGGAGTGGTTAGGCTCCCCAGTGTGTTCAGTGATGGTAACGAGATGATGTAATGAAGACTGGGGCTGCCTCTTATGTGGCATTGTGGACACGTATATTGAACATGTGTTCTTCGTGATGAACGAATCCCTCTGTGGATGTGAACAATAGACCCTGAGCGGAACGTCACGATGAACAGAGGCGAACAAGGGGGAACTGCTTACGAAATGTTTGGCTACAGTGAATTCCTCAATGATACAGTGATATGATCAGAGTAGATAGATGTGATAGAGAGTCCATCAAAAACACCTTATGCTGTAAAGCCAGAGTGAGTGGGATTGCATGTCGACCAGCCAACGTTCACTGCTTACACAAGCCTAGAACGTTTGTACCCAAAACAGAACGTTTGTACCCAACACAGAACGTTTGTACCCTGCACAGAACGTTTGTACCCTACACAGAACGTTTGTACCCAACACAGAACGTTTGTACCCAACACAGAACGTTTGTACCCTGCACAGAACGTTTGTACCCTGCACAGAACGTTTGTACCCAACACAGAACGTTTGTACCCAACACAGAACGTTTGTACCCGACACAGAACGTTTGTACCCAACACAGAACGTTTGTACCCAGCAAGGAACGTTGCAGCCAAGGCTCTCAAGACAAGAAAAACGTTTTGCTCGGTCCACTTAATTTCTGAACGGTCAAGAAAGTGATCTAAAAACGACCATATGTCACGAAATGCAGGGTCGGGCCACGCGAGGTCCAGCCAGAGTGGCCCGAAAATTGGACAGTGTTCCACCAATTGACCTGTCAGTTGCCAGTGACCTCAGTGAGGCGACGCGGTAAGTGGGCTATTTGCTGGGGGGGAGAAAAACACCCTTGATATCAGTGGTTGAAACGAACTGCAGAAAAAAAAGGAGGAAAATATGGTGTATGTTTGCAGTGGGGACATGCAAAGCAATATGGTATGATTCTGCATTGGCTTTATGCATGTGAAAGTGGTGTATAGCTCTATTGCCAATATGTATGTAATATGGTATACATTCATATTGGTTATGTGTATGATACATGGTGCATGCATACAGTGGCTACATGCATGCGATTGGTACATATTGGTTACATGTGTGTGTGTAAGTGAAGTGTGGCACATATGTATGAGTGTGTGTGTGTGTACTGGCCATACGCATGTAATAATGAAACTATAAATATGATATGAAAAAGTGATATAAAAAAAAGGGGATTTTTTTGATCCATGATGAATTATTTCTCACTTGTTCACCAAAACTCTGGGTTTACAGAAAGGAAGATTCTTGTGTCTCATTACTGTTAGTACAGTTCAAAATACAAATCGTTCAGTCATTCTCATCGCTACAGTACCGTTCAAAATACATAATACTTCTCTCTCTCTCTCATCAACATCAGTAAAGTTGACACAGACTTCCTGCTGGTATCTTTCCTTTATGTGATTTAAAAGACTTTCTGGTTTTGCAATGAGGGTCTGAACGATAGGAATTTGACATCCTAAAATGAGATAATACTTTCATCAAGATATTAGAGATAATACTTTCATCAAGATATTAGAGATAATACTTTCATCAAGATATTAGAGATAATACTTTCATCAAGATATTAGAGATAATACTTTCATCAAGATATTAGAGATAATACTTTCATCAAGATATTAGAGATAATACTTTCATCAAGATATTAGAGATAATACTTTCTCAAGATATTAGAGATAATACTTTCATCAAGATATTAGAGATAATACTTTCATCAAGATATTAGAGATAATACTTTCATCAAGATATTAGAGATAATACTTTCTCAAGATATTAGAGATAATACTTTCATCAAGATATTAGAGATAATACTTTCATCAAGATATTAGAGATAATACTTTCTCAAGATATTAGAGATAATACTTTCATCAAGATATTAGAGATAATACTTTCATCAAGATATTAGATATAATCTCAACATACCAGAGATAATCTTAGTTATTATCTTAGAGATGAGGACAGAATGAGAGAGAGAAAAAATAAAGATAATTGAGGCTTTTTGAATGGAAGAAATTGTAGGGAATCATTTTGAAAATGAAAAGAAAAAATGTCGAAATAAAAATAGGTGTGTGTGTGTGTGTGTGTGTGTGTGTGTGTGTGTGTGTGTGTTTGTGCAATAGGCCCTATGGAGGGTGTGGGACGGTGTGCTACGTTGTTGTTTATCTGGTATTGATGGAAGGGGGGTGATGGAGTGGGGTGGGGTGGGGATGGGGAGGATGGGGCTTGGGGTGGGAAGAGGGGAGGGGGGGTGGGGGTGACAGAGAGCAGGGAGGGGGGGTGAGAGTGAAGAGAGGGGAGAGGGGGTCACTGTGGATGATAGGGGGGTGTCGAAGGGGGAGATAAGAGATGTAGAAGGTGAGGGAGATGTAGACTTTGAGGAGGAAAGGACATGATAGTGTGTTAAAGGGTGGGTTCAGATGAGGAAGGGTGGGTTCAGATGAGGAAGGGTGGGTTCAGATGAGGAAGGGGTGGGTTCAGATGAGGAAGGGTGGGTTCAGATGAGGAAGGGGTGGGTTTAGATGAGGAAGGGGTGGGTTCAGATGAGGAAGGGGTGGGTTCAGATGAGGAAGGGGTGGGTTCAGATGAGGAAGGGGTGGGTTCAGATGAGGAAGGGGTGGGTTTACATGAGGAAGGGGTTTGTTCACATGTGGTAGGGGTGGGTCCCGATGGACCAGGGTATGCAGGGAGGGTTTAGAAAACTAACCCAAATATCAGGTAATAATTGGCGTTAGAGATTGATATATATATATATATATACATCATCCCAGTCTCTCATACAAATGCTTTTGTGAAATCGAATATCCGATTTGCATATGGTCGTCCACCTTGGTGAGTGGTCATATGTTACGAGCGTCACACCCACCTACCAGCCTACGGTGACGGGATCAGGACACAGTCACAGTTGAGGACCGACATGGCGAGGCGAAGAAGAACAGTTCTCTGATCCAAGCAAAACTGTGTGTGTGGGGGTCCTTGTTGCCTCTTGTGGCTAGATGGCTCTGGCGGAGGAGGAGGAGGAATATGCAGTGCTTGCTGCAGGCAGGAGCTGTCTGTTGTGCCCAGCCCCTCCCCCCTCAACACGACGAGAGAGAGAGAGAGAGAGAGAGAGAGAGAGAGAGAGAGAGAGAGAGAGAGAGAGAGAGAGAGAGAGAGAGAGACGGGGGGTGGTGGAAGAATGGTGCACGCCACAGGAATGTCTTTTCCGCCTGCCTTTGTTATATCAAGTAAATTGCAATACCCCACACCAAACAACTCAGGGGAGGGAGGGAAAAAAACACCACAGCAGACAAAAGTGTCGTAGGGAAAAGTCCGTGTGACACATTGCCACAATTCGGGCTCCCGGCAGAAGCCTGTCCATCTCTGTATATTTCATGAAAAATATACAGGCAGTTGGAGAGACAAGGAAGGTATGATGATCTACCTCTCTCTCTCTCTCTCTCTCTCTCTCTCTCTCTCTCTCTCTCTCTCTCTCTCTCTCTTTCTCTCTCTCTCTCTCTCTCTCTCTCTCTCTCTCTCTCTCTCTCTCTCCCGCTGGCTAGATGGAGACATTTCTTTTTCATCTTTCGTGGACAATTATTTCCAATCTTTTTTTTATCTTCTTCAAAGATGTACTTCTCAGTTCCAACTGTCGATGGGGGTCCGCTGCTGTGTATCTGGCCTCGTATCTTATGGATTTTGTTTTGAGTGATCACTGAAGGTCCATAGGATCATTGAAGGTCCATAGGATCACTGAAGGTCCATAGAATCACTGAAGGTCCATAGGATCACTGAAGGTCCATAGGATCACTGAAGGTCCGTAGACTTGGATTTTATTTTCTAGTTTAAGTTCTTGAAATCTTTCCTAATTGTCTGTGAGACAAAATCTCTTACAATAGTTATTTCGACAGTTTTTGAGGCGATATTCAAGTAGAACTTGAGTAACATTCTTATTAAGCAATGAACAGAAATGCTTTACGTCCTTTCCTATCGTAGTTCTTAGGTTTTGGACGAAGTAGGCAAGACTCCCTGTACATAAGCAAATTCTTCATCTCATTATCTTCCTTCTCGCCAAATATTGGGATGATTTTTAGTACATTCACAAGAACAGTATCAAATCTATTGTCGTTTGTGATAATCAAACGTGTCTGACACCTAGACAAGTTCACGGTTCGATAGATAAAGAAGTTAATCCATTAAACTTTCATGGAACTTATCAGCCTTTTAATTTCAGAACTTTAAGATCAATCGCTCTAAGGAAGGGTGTAGGAAGCAGGGTCGATTATAGTCGATCTTCTAGGGTGAGGCGAATGATTAATCACCCTAGAACAGGGTGAGTTATGTGGACTAGGCTCTTCCAGGGTGAGTAATATATAATCAGTGACCTCCCTTTGGATAGGGTGTGGATGGCTTGGTTGACCTTGAGCGTCCTAGGGTGATGAGTGTGGTTGATCAGTCACCCTAAGGCATAGCATATTAGACAGCTCCCTGCTTCACTGATGAAGACGATCCCTCCACCCTCCCTCTCTCCCTCAAACTGGCCTGTGACGATACACCCAGAGGAAGAGGTGTTGAAGACCACCCAAACCCCACCCCCTTACAAGCCCTCGGTTACACGGACCATCCCTGTGAGGGAGGTCTGGGTCGACCCATGGGAGAGAGAGAGAGAGAGAGAGAGAGAGAGAGAGAGAGAGAGAGAGAGAGAGAGAGAGAGAGAGAGAGGGAACGATATTTACGGGGAACGGTGATGAGATATCGCATTTCTCCTGACATCTTCGAATTTCGTTGGGGGGGGCGCGGGGCCGGCAGGGTCTGGGGAGGGTTTAATTCCTTCCACATTCTCTTCGTCGTCAATTCCATTTTATGTATTGACTATTTAATTTCTTTCACTCCTCCAACAGCCGGGAAATATTCCAGCATAAAGTCTATTAATTGCCCGGGAAAAAACATCCAGGCTCTTAATAGATTTTTTGGTGGCATTGCTTTCCTTTGTTGTCAGTGAGGAAGATGCCTGGGCGTTTTTCCTGCCAACGCTGTTGTCAGTTGCGCCAATGAGAACCTCCCTCGTCTGCTACTGACACCTGCCAACACACCTCTTTCTTGCTGATATATATATATATATATATATATAGAAGCGTAATATGTCTTTCTAGCTTTCCAGTAAGCTTTGTTCACATACCAATTGGGATAATATAGCTGCCTAAAGATACGTCTTATATGACTACATTCATCTACCAGGCGTGTGGGATCACATATCCGTAGTGCTCTTAAAAACTTAGACATGACTACAGACATTTTGATAGAAAGGAGTACAGTTACCTTGAGGAACGTCTCGCTCCAAAGGAATCTATCACTCCCCAGCTCCTGCTTGGGGCGCACCCTCGAAGCTCCAATAGCCCCATTAAAGATGCCCTATGGTTGTATATGTAGTAGTATGGAAGGAGGTGCTACAGTAGATAGATCTATAGTGAGATGTTCTGCAGAATTTCTTTCGTTCTCTGGGTCACATTTATTTACCAAAAACAATTATACTCACTGAATGAGTACCTTACTCACAATCAAACCGGAGTGAAAGACACCAATGTTTTAGGAATTCTTTGTGAGTCGAGAGCGGGCAAAGAATTGGTCCGTCTTCTCTCAGAACTCCCCAAGACTCACAAAACAATATTGGAATTTACGTTTGAGTCTGGTGGTGACGGAGTGAGTGTGAGGGCCAGACCAAGTCTCTGGGGGACGAAAGTAAAAAGGAACAGCTCAAGAAAAATGAGGAGTTATGAGTCAGGTGAGGTTAGAACAGATGGCGGTATCTCACTGATTCTTTGAGTTGATTCAAGTGATGATACGTGGCTATAACAGCTTTGGAAACCTCTTAACAATCGATGGGAAAGGTACTATTGCCTCAAGCCTGTGTTTGTATTTGTCACCCATGGGGGTGAGTTAGCTTTTGGGAGCCACACACAGCCCACGAAGAGGCACTCGTATTTACACTAGATAACTTCGTAATGGCTTGTTTTAAGAAGGTAAATTCCGCTACTTCTTTCACTTGTACACAGTGATGTTAGATATATGGAGAGCATCAAGTATTTCTTGTTATCTTGTAAACAATATAAGAATACGTTTTAGTTTACGAGTTAATCTCCATATTTTGTACTGAGGAGGATTGGTGTTAAGAATCCAGGGGAAGATATAGTCTGGAATACCTGTTCAGTCATCCAGAAGACTCGGAGATGAACGAATTCAAAACAGAAACGAAACTGGTTCTTTCATCCGAACCCCTAAGTTTCGTATGGGTTCCAGCCAGACCCTGGAGCCTCTGGAACATCGAGGAAGGTCCAGGATCCATAGAGAGGTTCCACAGGTCCTTCGTTCTGCTTGTGTTAGGCCCGCTGGTCGACTGTGACAGTGGTAAATGCGGGAAATATTGCGGGGTCGTGGTGAGAATTCACCGACTCCCTCTCGACTCGCTGCCCAAACTGATGGTTCTCTTACATCCTGTGTCATCCCCTGGCGCTCCTGCTTGTTCTCCTCCCCCTTGACCCTCTCAGGGTCGTTGTCTCCAGTGCTTGACCCCCCTGAGGTCGTCGTCTTCACACAATACTCACAATACCACTAATGGCTCACACAGCGCTCACAACGTCACCAGTGGCTCACAGAACGCTCACAACATCACGAGTGGCTCACAGAACGCTCACGACATCACCAGTGGCTCACAGAAAGCTCACAACATCACCAGTGGCTCACAGAACGCTCACAACATCACCAGCGGCTCACAGAACGCTCACAACGTCACCATTGGCTCACAGAGCGCTCACATCATCAGCGGCTCACAGAACGCTCACAACATCACCAGTGGCTCACAGAGCGCTCACAACATCATCAGTGGCTCACAGAAAGCTCACAACATCACCAGCGGCTCACACACAGCAGAGGTCGAGGTCACTATAGGTCGGATCGAAGACGGCAACAATTAAGACTGTTTATAGTAGCGTCAAACACGATCTTTTGACATTATATATATTCATATATATATATATATATATATATATATATATATATATATATATATATATATATATATATATATATATTCCTGTCAGATCTATCGTGTACTTCTTTCTGATTTCGTCTCTTGAGAATTCCTTCGTAGTTTTCTAAAAGATTACCCGCTGGACAGATTCCTAGTACATACATATATGTTCAAGCTACGTCTTTCCATCAACAGACATTCCCCAGTCCCAGTCTGCCATCTGTAATAGTTCTGGCAGGTTTTCTATATTTCTTCTATTTCTATAACCTTCTCTTGATTACAGCAGTCCCCAAGGACCTTTTGACTAACTCCTCCAAATTTCTTTAACTCCTAAGACCTACGTCCTTTCAAGGTATACCCTCTTAAGAAGAACTCTTCAGAAAGCCCGTCCTTGGTTCTGTAACTATTAACACCCTTCCCTCAAGTTCACACTCCCAGGAATCCTCGTAAAAAAAAGAGAGAGAGAGATTTCCTACCAAGTTCTTCAGCTCCTACAACGCGACCTTGTAGTCGTTGCTCAGGAGAAGGTTCACACTTAATCTCCAGCTACTTAGTGTGGATCAGGCCACAGACCCCTTCCTCTTCGCCTCGTGCACTAATTTCGTTAGAGATATGAGCGTTCGCCTCTAAACCCCTGCCTTCTGGATGATGATACAAGCACAGGATGCTGCCAGTCGCTTGGCAAAGGCACTCTCATACGAACCCTCTCCCTGGAATTGCTCGCCCCACCTGGACTCTGCTTCTCATCATCTTTCCAGTCATTCCCTGCACAACAACATCGTCCATTCCAGGCACCTCATCATATTCCAGGCACCTCATCATATCCCAGGCACTCACCATATTCCAGGCACTCACCATATTCCAGGCACTTCACCATATTCCAGGCACTCACCATATTCCAAGCACTCACCATATTCCAGGCACTCACCATATTCCAGGCACTCACCATATTCCAGGCACTCACCATATTCCAGGCACCTCACCATATTCCAGGCACTCACCATATTCCAGGCACCTCACCATATTCCAGGCACTCACCATATTCCAGGCACCTCACCATATTCCAGGCACCTCACCATATTTTTTTTTTATCGTCTCGAGCACTTCCTCTAACCGGGGCTCCTTCAAGCACTCGCTCTGATATCTTGGCCTGCTTGCCCCCTCCAAACCCCCCAACCCCGTCAAGATATAATGGTTTTCTCGGCATTTTCAAGACGATAGCTTTTGCAGAATATTCTTCTCATGCCATTTTTTCCCGCACATATCTCACGTTTTTGCCAGCCATCTTACACTGCCGGCCCCTCCCACCTCCCTCTTGCTACCAGCGTCAAGCAGAACTCACCAAACTGTGGAAAAAAAAAATGGTGTTTACTTCCCACGAGAAGACGTTAGGTGGTTCCAGACCTTCCTATTACACCTATTGTGGAGGACGTCTTTTAAGTCACTACAATAACTCTCTGCTCAGTAGCAGAGGACCGTATGCTTCCTGTTCTTGAGTCGATCGGCCGCCCAAGCGAGGCTCCGTCCTTGGGATTAATGTCCAAAAGCTTCTAAGGCAGAATCGTGGGAAGGAAAATTGATATGGCGCACTCCAGCGTTGACGGATTCTTAGACCCATTCAAGCCCACTCGCTTCCCACAGCTCACCCATACCAATTATAGCTGTGGAGGAGGTAGCTCTCGCGCCCCTTGGCCTCTGGGAAAACCATTTCTATAGGGATACATAGCACTTGCCTGGATGTTATGAGTGTATAGCGCTACGTAAGTAGCAGGTCACTGTAGGATCCTCATACAGCGTATAGCCAGTGGTTGTGTAAAAACGAAGCTTTTGGTAAAACCTTCATGGATTGGCCGTTGGCTATACATCTCATTTCGTTTATATGACACTAAAAAATTGGGATTATCAACTGAAGAATATCGTTGTACTATAGAATCAAACATGTCTATTGTGTCCTTAGGAATACAGTTTCGCGTCCCAGACGGTTGGCACAGCAAGCCTAGCCCTTCATCCTCCCATTTGAGGCTGAAAGGTTAATAAGTACCTGGCGTAAGCTGGGATATGTGTGGTTGTATGTACATACATAAGGTTACATACACCAGGTTAACACCAGTGTAGAACTCTCTCCCTGTAACACACACACACACACACACACACACACACACACACACACACACACACAGATATCATGATCTTTACGTCAGAATCGAGAGTTTCGGATTGGATTTCCTTCAGATCATTAAAAACAAAAACCCATCCGTCTTGTGTCCATAGCTCCGAGCGCTAGTCTCTCACCCTCACGCATGGTGGTGGCCAGCCCAGGTGGAGGCTGTGTGCGGAGAGGAACGATTAAATAAAAAAAAAGGTTTCAACGCGAAATGGATATCTCGCTGGTCGCCAAGGCCCCCCTCCCATTTCCCTAGGGGTCTTCAACCTGTCTCCAAGACCCTCCCATTCTCCCGTGGCCTTTCCCTATCCTCCAAGATTCCGTCCATACCTAAGGGCTTCCATAAGGGTGTTGGAGGTGAAGGCAGCAGCGGACCAAGAAGGGGCTCTGATCCACCGTGTTTGACGGGTCACGTCCTCACCCTGCTTACCCCTGCTCGTCTGGGGGGGGGGGGGAGGTCAGTAGAGAGAGAGAGAGAGAGAGAGAGAGAGAGAGAGAGAGAGAGAGAGAGAGAGAGAGAGAGAGAGAGAGAGAGGTGGTAGTGGTGAGAGGCTGGGAGAGTGGCGTGGTAGAAGCTAGAGCCAAGGTGAGAGAGAAACTTTGAGAAAAATGATTTTTTTTTTTCTTCTTTCGACTTGTGAAAGATAGATGGAGGCTTAGTGAGGAGCTGTGGGGGGGGGGGGGGAGGAGGAGGAGGAGGAGGCAGACTTTGAAGAGATGGTGAATGGGTGTAAGGCGGAATATGGCTAGTGAGAGACTAATGTGCTTAGGGAAAGACTTTGAGGTGGTAAAAGGGACTTAATCATTCACTCTTATGCACTGTGGTGCGCCGAACAGGTGGAGGCTGTGAGCGCAGTGGAAGGATTCAATAAAAAGGTTCCAACGCGAAGGGGAATGATTAGACATTAATCTATTCCTGGCGTGGGGTGGAATGATTAAAGGTCCTAGTCCAGTGGAATGATTAGGTAGAGGTTCTATCCTAGTGGAATGATTAGGTAGAGGTTCTATCCAAGTGGAATGATTAGATAGAGGTTCTATCCTAGTGGAATGATTAGGTAGAGGTTCTATCCTAGTGGAATGAATAGGTAGAGGTTCTATCCTAGTGGAATGATTAGGTAGGGGTTCTATCCTAGTGGAATGATTAAAGGTCCTAGTCCAGTGGAATGATTAGGTAGAGGTTCTATCCAAGTGGAATGATTAGATAGAGGTTCTATCCAAGTGGAATGATTAGATAGAGGTTCTATCCTAGTGGAATGATTAGGTAGAGGTTCTATCCTAGTGGAATGAATAGGTAGAGGTTCTATCCTAGTGGAATGATTAGGTAGGGGTTCTATCCTAGTGGAATGATTAGGTAGAGGTTCTATCCTAGTGGAATGATTAGGTAGAGGTTCTATCCTAGTGGAATGATTAGGTAGAGGTTCTATCCTAGTGGAATGATTAGGTAGAGGTTCTATCCTAGTGGAATGATTAGGTAGAGGTTCTATCATAGTGGAATGATTAGGTAGAGGTTCTATCCTAGTGGAATGATTAGGTAGAGGTTCTATCCTAGTGGAATGATTAGGTAGAGATGTTCCAGCTCAGTGAAATAATAAGATAGAAATGTTGTAACGCATAATGGAATAATGAAAGGAGAGTCTCCGATGTAACATAATTTTTGTATTTCAGTCCGGACTGAATACATGGAGAGGTTCGTCGCTGGAGTGAATAATTACAATTCGAATGTTGAGAGAAAACACACCACTGTTCTCATGCCTCGTAAACACAGAGATGGTTCACAGTGATGTCTCGTCATCCATCAGCTGAGCTGCCAAAAAACGAGTTTGTGCAACATTGGCTCGTTCCCCGGGCGGACTCGAACGCTATAGAGGGACAGATGAACTTGAAAATGATATATCAACATTCACAGCGAGACGTTAATGTACATGTTTTGTTTACATCGTCAGTCCGCTTAAACGCTGGTAAACAAGCGTCAATTTACCCACTTATCTACAGCGAGAGTCTTCACCACAAGTCGACCCTTCGTTATCAGTTCGATCCATCTAAACATGGTGCATCTTTTTCATGGTCATAGTGTGGTAAATCTAGAACATTTATCAACCAGATGAATAGCAAATAAAAGCTAAGATATTAGCTACCATACTGCCTCTGTTTTTGCTTTGAGAAAAGACAGAATTTTTGACTTTACAGTTTTAGATCGAACTCATAATCTATATTTATAATTAAGGATTATAAGAATGGAATATACATGTCCCTCCTTCGCCACAATACTCCTGCAATTCGTATCCAGACTTCCTAGACAGGTATGGAAAGGCTACAGTCATTAGTCTGAAGAAACAGCCATCGAGTGGCCCAATGGAGGCTGGGGAAGGCAACACTGTTGCGCAATAAGGTGGCTGACATACCATCCATCACTCAGGGAGGAACTTGAGAGCCACTGCAATGTTTTGGCAGTGGTGTATCGCCCTCCCTGTTGTATATAACGAAGAGAGGTGTTATCTGACGACCACTGGGGAATCTTTGGGTGTCATAACGAGTAGGAGGAAAGTCATAGTGGAAAAAGAAATGTGACATGTCGAACTCCTGTTACATTACTTATAGTGATTCCTGTTCTCTGTTCAAGGAGTTAGACGCTTTTTAAAACGTTCGGTAATGCGAAAGAAATAGCTTTTGAACCCTCGTGGATACCCTGAAGGACATTGTGCTTATGGGTACGAAAGGCACAGCTGAAATGTTGGGTTAAATCTCAGAATGATTTAAGACGCGAAAACTTTCACGTTTAAGAATTTCTGAAAGGCTTCCTCTGTGGACCAGATGTTTACGACACACTGAACAGTTGTTGTCTGACGCAGCGCCCCATGAAAGACGTCGTGAAAGGCGTCGAGATACTGTTCCTCCAGGCGCCGCTGAAGAGATTCCAGCCTGGAACCACTGTGGTATCATGTGCTATAAGAGAAGCTGGAACCACGGTCACATCTCGTGTTATGGGGTGGCTGGAACCATTGTTCCATCATGTGCTGTAAAAGAAGCTGGAGCTACTGTCTCATCATGTGCTACAGGATGACTGGAACAACTCTCCCATATCGTGCTACAGGGAGCCTGGAACCACTGTCCCATCATGTGCTGGATGAGAAACATTGAAGATTCATAAAGACAGGATGGTACGTGGCGGTACGTGTACCGTTAGCGGTACGTGGCGGTACGTGTACCATTAGCGGTACACAGGAATCGTATAGACGGTACGTGGTGTTAGTGTTAGAGGTTACAATCGTAAGGTAAAGGGAATGTGTATGCATCAATCTTTATGTTTAGGAATACTGGACAATCCTGGACATTACTGGACAATATTGGACAATATATTTGACACACATATCTGTATGTCAAGAAATGCTATAAACGGAAGGTTTATCCCGGTCCAGAGGACCATACTGTGTTAACCTGAGATTTTAAATGTCAGATGGTTGAGAGTGCAGGAGAAGCGGGTTAGTGGTACGTCACTCCGACACACTGGGAGCCGTGTGGATAATTTATGGTGAAACAAGGTTAAACCTTCACTCGGGAGGTGCTCAACATGCACTATGCAACTCCCTCTTTCCTACAATGTCGACGTTTATTGACCACTGTAACTCACCCCTGTTGCGTCTGGGTCTCGGAAAATGATAGGAGAAATATCTTTTATTTCCATGGCATTAGACAGGAACGCACTGATATCTCCCCAACACCTCGCTGCTCTGCTGTCGCATCCCGACTGTCAAGGGTGACATCAACGCTAAACAAACACAAGTCTCTGCTAAATCAGACATCAGATGTTGACAGTTATAAGGCGACAATGGACGACGTATGGGATGTGGGAGACAGGGACAAAGCCATGATTGTACCAGGACTTTGGGAAGAACGATTTCTCCTCAAGACAGAAAGGAAAAACAACGTTTAGAGTTCAGGAGGCGAGGTCACAAGATGCCATAGTTGACAGACAAGGTCTTTGTGTGTACTTAGGACGAAAACGGAGGCAAGGCCTTCAACAGGTCCTCAATTCACTTGCATCCGGTACGTCGTCCGCTATCTTGGCCGGCCCGTCTGCCAGCCCAAGTCCGGACGGAACAACGGAAACGGACGAGGGATCCGGATCCGGATCCGTTCAAGGCGACTCATTTGAGTCTTGAAGTGAGTGATGAGTCGGTCGTGAGTCCACAGAGTCTTGACTGCTGGTTGGTCACGTGTCGAGGCTGTGGTTATTGTACGAGAGCTCAACTAGGAGGACCCCAAGCACCCAGGACCTTAGCTAGGAGGACCCCAGCACCCAGGACCTCACAGGGAGGACCCCAGCACCCAGGACTTCAGCTAGGAGGACCCCAGCACCCAGGACCTCAGCAGGGAGGACCCCAGCACCCAGAACCTCAGCTAGGAGGACTCCAGCACCCAGGACCTCAGCAGGGAGGACCCCAGCACTGAGGACCTCAGCTAGGAGGACCCCAGCACCCAGGACCTCAGCCAGGAGGACCCCAGCACCCAGGACCTTAGCTAGGAGGACCCCAGCACCCAGGACCTTAGCTAGGAGGACCCCAGCACCCAGGACCTCAGCAGGGAGGTCCTCAGCACCCAGGACCTCAGCTAGGAGGACCCCAGCACCCATGATCTCAGCCAGGAGGACCCCAGCACCCAGGACCTCAGCAGGGAGGACCCCCAGCACCCAGGACCTCAGCTAGGAGGACCCCAGCACCTAGGACCTCAGCTAGGAGGACCCCGGCACCCAGGACCTCAGGTAGGAGGACCCCAGCACCCAGGACCTCAGCAGAGACGACCCCAGCACCCAGGACCTCAGCTAGGAGGACCCCAGCACCCAGGACCTCAACTAGGAGGACCCCAGCACCCAGGACCTCAGCTAGGAGAACCCCAGCACCCAGGACCTCAGCTAGGAGGACCCCAGCACCCAGGACCTTAGCTAGGAGGACCCCAGCAGCTAATCCCCCCCCCCTCATCACCCACTTGAACGAACATACTGGAGACGTAAGAAATTCAATCAACGTCTGACTCTCGTTGATCGACATCTGCCTTACCTTAAAAGCCTTGACACACACACACACACACATACACACACACACACACACACACACACAAGAAGATCACAGTCGACTAATGTGTTTATAGAATCTAACTTGCGAGCACATCGACCAATGTCGAGATCTCGTCAACTGGTAGGGTTACCGCGTAGTGCTCACCACAGGGAAACCTAGAATTAAGAGAAGAGAGTCGTGTGAGATACATTTTGCAGAGTGTTATGACTGAGCTGGCATGATTGTATGTTTGTGAACTGAATTACAGCAGTGGACGGGAAAGACAACACCCTGCCAAGGAGTGGAACTTGACAACCGCTGTAATGCTGGCTCACTGCGACGCCGTCACTGACCCTACCGATACGCAGGAGGGAGAGAGAGAGAGAGAGAGAGAGAGAGAGAGAGAGAGAGAGAGAGAGAGAGAGAGAGAGAGAGAGAGAGAGAGAGAGTGTAACAAGCTACACTTTCGGGTCGCGTCTGGAGTCCCTGTCAAGGATGGTGCCTGGAAAATGGAATCAGCAGTGAAGGAACGAAGGCCAGAAGATTACAAGCGAACAATAACACGCTGCCGTTAGCATACTGAGTTGTGACACGTGAATGCCTTTCCTTCTGCAGTTATCGCATATTTGGAAATACTTTATTCCTATGTAGTTTCAAGTGTTATTTTCTCGGCCACTGAACACGTATAAAAGAGAACAAAGGCAAACACACACACACACACACACACACACACATATACACACACTGGTCCGTAATGGTAGCATGAAAGTGAAATCGCACTTCAGTAGGAGTTCATACAATTATATTAAACATGTAATTTTTCTATACATGTGGCACGATATGTTTCGTGGAGACAATCCACCTCATCATCAGGTGCCAGTACTTAACAAAGTTATTTAAATCCCAACATCACACTTGAGTCCCGCCGTCCAGCACCAATCTGTACAGACCAACCACTGTCCGCTTTGTCTGGCAGTAACCGTTGTAAGGGAGAGTGATTAAGGGGGGGTCACGTGGCGGGGGTTGACCTGGGTAGCTGGGTGTGTCTTGAACAACTTTCTTATGTTTTCGTGTTTTGTCAATTCTCTCATAATGATTTGGTTAATGCTAGGATGGGCTTTAATATTGCCTGGGGACAAAGTAAAGTTCTTAGTATTAGCAATTAAGACAGATTCAATGACGTTACATGTGGCATAATCAGCAGAGGGTTATAGAATAACGGGATTTTCAAGATCTATGGCCAGGGTGATCATTTTCATGACAATGTTTGGCGATCGCATTTTTGTGGTCATCCCTGCGTACTGCTTGTTATTGTCACCGTCATGAAGTACGCGATTTCATTTCCATATATATATATATATATATATATATATATATATATATATATATATATATATATATATATACTTTCATCACCTGGGTAAAAGTTTGGGTCGTTACGAGGTCGACTGACTTGCTCTAAAGGTCGTATGCGACAGCAGATTGTGCACCGCCGGCCTAATGGTCCAGTGCATTGTCACTGGTCAGGAGAACACACAACTTTGGTCAACAGTGCCGCTCCAGGGACGCTTCTCGATAACACTGCCTGGTCTTACCAGCCAGGCCGGCTCTATAACCACCTGAGATCGTTGGGTTACGGTGGTGTAGCGCGGATCGGTGGGATCTCTCCGTGTTCGCCAGCTGGATTGCCGAGGCTGCCATCTCGTGTCTGCCCAGTGGTCGGTTGTCTTTTGAATTCTCCCAGAGGTCGTGGGGGGGCGGCGGGAAGTCATGTGAAGTCCAATGGAATGGACTCCAACTTGGCTTCGTGATCCAGGCGATGGATCCAGGCCTTTCATCCGCCTGGAACTAGACGGGGAAGAAAAGTTGGCTGGATTGGCTTGAGGGAGTTCCAGCGGCTCGCGTCCTTCGGCAGCGCCCTTCTGGTCTGGCTCGGTCAGGACTTGAGGGGTTTTCCCAGCGACCAGTCCTCCTTAGATCCTAGATAGGACTTAATATTGATGGATGATGGCCATAACGTTCCTCTGTGAATTCTCAACTTCGATGCTAAATTCATCATTGACTTTTTCAAGGCGTCGATCATTGGTGGTGATGAAGACCTGGATGTGTTTTAAGACTCTTGCTCCCAGGACGGGCTCACGAGTCTGTCCAGATCCATAATTTCCTTTGATGCTTCAAACTCGTAACTCTGAGTTATGATATCACACCAGTGGTATCAAATGATACCACTGGAATGTTATCATACCAATGGAATCAGATCATACCACAGGAATGTTATCACACCACTGGAATCAGATGATACCACTGGAATGATATTATACCGCTGGAATGATATTATACCGCTGGAATGATATCATACCACTGAAATGATATCATACCACTGAAATGATATCATACCACTGAAATGATATGATACCACTGGAATGATATCATACCACTGAAATGATATCATACCACTGAAATGATATCATATTACTGAAATGATATCATACCACTGAAATGATATTACACCACTGAGATTAACCTTAAGTAATAAAGGTTCAGGCTTATGGTGCATAAAAGCAGAAACTGTTCTATTGTTTTGTATGTTGATGGTTATGTTTTATGACCTCACCCTCGTGTGTGTGTGTGTGTGTGTGTGTGTGTGTGTGTGTGTATACCACACAGCACACAAAGAAACACGTATTCTACACACACATACAGACACACAGACACAGACACACACACACACGCACACACACACACACACACACACACACACACATATATATATATATATACATATATATATATATATATATATATATATATATATATATATACAGATTGTTTCCTTGCGCTACCTTGCAAACGCGGGAGACAGCGACAAGGCAAAATAAATGAATAAATCAATATACAGATAGATAGATCGATATATAGATGGTAGACAGATAAGTAGATAGAAAGATAGCTAGCTAGCTAGATAGATAGAGATACAGACAGACATAGGTAGTAAGCAGGTAACCACAGACCAGGAGGTACGACCACCTGCGATTCGCAAGTCGTGACAACAGAACAGCGAGCTACTGTTACAGTGGCTGTCAAGTTTCCCTCCCTGACCAAGTGTCCTGTCTTTCCCTCTACCCCACGTGCCCCTGGCTTGCTGGTATCCAACCCACAAACGCAAGACTCTCTCCTCGTCTCTCACATAACACTTGAGAACACGTAGACACGACTCTGTAGTTCCAATCACAATTTTCTTTTATTCCTGGAATAAAAGGAGTAAGAGAACCAACCACCTTACGTACCCCCCCCCCCCCCCCCCCCCCCTGTATGTCGTATGTGGTAGCTAACGAGGGATAGGAGGAAGGGTGAGGGGGGTTGGAAACCCTCCCCCTAAAGTATTTTGACTTTCGAAAGACAGGATCCAAACGAGGACTTGTCCTGCAAGGTTCAAGAGCTGGGTTGGGGACGTCTGAAGGTACGTGGATGTAACCAGAGGTGAAAGATAAGAAGACATAGATGCTATGAAGGAAAGAAAACGAAATGTTCCTGGTTACGAGGGGAAACAAAGACAAAGAGGAAAGAAGGAAGGAGAGGGAGGAGAAGGAGGGGAAGAATGGTTCGAGAACGTCGAGAGGGCTGGTGAGAGGACGAGAATGAGTGAGAGGGGTGACCCCCTCTCATGAAGTAGGCGCTGCGGGACTGTATTAGGAAGCGTCAGCGAGTTGAAGTCGAGATCTGTTGTGAGTCGAGATAGAAGTGGCCTACGAGAGGCTGTTGATAGCGCTTATCCACCTGGTAGTGAGGGGAGGGAGCTCGTAAGGAGGAGCTGAGTGCGTGGTTGTGATGCAAGGGAACGAATCGTGCAGTTCAGGTGTTCCTGAATGTAAGAGTGAGAAATGTGGATACTGAAGGTTACACCTGGGAAATGTGGGAAGGTGCTCAGTGCTTCTGCCGAACTGTGTGCTGAAGAAAGAGGTGGTGATTGAGAATACATAGTTTGAAAAATAGTTCCATACATATGAATACGTGGTTGAGTGAGGTTATGGGTCATCGAGTATGATTGGATGATGTGAAGGTCGACAGCCGTGCAAAGGAGAGGTTGTTGGATGTAAACGTGCGCAGGAAGAGAGCAGCAATTGGAATGTGTGATCATTTCGTGGCGTGACATGGGTGCGAGTTTGTGGTGGGGTTGTAAAGAAAGTGGTAAAAGTGAACTGGGTAGGAAAAGAGACGTGTGTGCTAAGACAGCGAGGGAGGCTCAGTCAAGAGAGTGAGAGAGTAGATTAAACTTGGAAAGTGGATAAGGAGAGGAGAAAAGTAGACAACATTCGCACAGTCCAATTCACGTTAAACAAATAAACAACAAGAAGCAAAAATATATACACTAGAGGATTATGGAGAAACAAACGAAAAAGCAAAGACATGTTTGGCAATAAAAATGTTTATGGAGTTTGTTGTTTTCGAACAAGAAAGAGAGATAAATGACTCAATTACCAACCATTATTAAAGCAGCCTAGAGTTAGGGGTGTGGGGGCCTGTGTGGAAATTGGAGGCCTCTATATTCTACTCCCATGTTCTCGCATTACATGACATTATTGTCTTGACTTTTTTACCTCTCATTTTCGTCTCTCTGCTTTTATTAATTTCTTTTTTGCTCTCTCTCTCTCTCTCTCTCTCTCTCTCTCTCTCTCTCTCTCTCTCTCTCTCTCTCTGCGGCTAGGGTTCCTTGGACCTCCCACCTCCCCCCCTCTTCGTTCTAATGTTACCTAACAAGCAATTCCAAGTACTAAAAGCAATTACTACTCATTTGTGTTAAATGACCCATAAGGGACATAAGGATATGGCTTGGTCGTAACTGTCCTCTACAGTAAATACCAAGATGGGTAATTTCTAGCTCAGTAATTAACTTCTCTGGCAATTAAAAGTTTTTCTAACATTTGAAACAGAGAAACGGGTGGAATACGTTAGTGCGTACAACAAGAGTTTGTCTTTTAATTAATGTTGTAACTTGAATTAGTTCTTCTTTATGTTAATGCTATATTTCAAGTTTCGTTTCATGACAGTCTGTCTGCTTATCTGTCTGGCCTTGCCTGTCTGTCTGTCTGTCTGCCTGTCTGTCTGTCTGTCTGTCTCTCTTACTATCTAGACAGAACTGCCACACTCAACCTCCCTTTACTTACCTTTTTAACGTCAAAGCTCCAGCTGCTCCAGAGCTCTTAGCTCCCTTTTCCTTCCTCACTTCCAGCCCTCAATCCTCAGCCCTCAACCCTCAGCCCTCAACCCTCAGCCCTCAATCCTCAGCCCTCAACCCCTCAGCCCCTCACCTCAGCCCCTCACCTCAGCCCCTCACCTCAGCCCCTCACCTCAGCCCTGATTCATTACCGCTGCTTAATACCTGCTTCTTGCCTGCTCACCCTTATTGCCCAACCACTATTTACAAGCTACTAGTTGGACGGTAGCGTCCCCTCATGACCCTCCTCGTCCCTGTCCATCGTCCCACAAATTGACGGGAAATTAGCGACACATACAGGCCATTCCACCTTCCATTTCTGGCTCATGGTATGGCGTCCACCTCCACCCAGCACAGTCCCTGGACTCCTCAATTATACTGTGTTAAACAGACCAAATGTTCAGCTCGTTCCCCTCTGGGGGATGTAGACATGATGGTCTTCCATAGACCACCTCTGCCCTACCTGTCACACATCTACTCTCTCTATCTTTCCCTTAATCTCCCTCAATTCCCATCGTCAACTGCACCTCAGCACCCTCAGCGACCCATGGCGTCTCTCAATCCAGGTCCATCTTAAGCCAGGTACCTGCTGGTCTCCACCATCACCCTGGCCACGTCAGCGACGCGGGGATATGCTAATTTCTACTCCCTCCAGCTCCCCTGAGGAGTCGCCTTCAGGTCTTAAATGAGCAGGTGGCTGGTGGGTCGTCAAATGTGGTCTGGTGTTTGTCTCGTTTTCATCACTACAGTGGTTCTTGTACAGCCTCGACCCCACCGTCTCGCATCCCACTGATTCCGACAGCGATTTTGCATCTTCCCAGCTGAACTTCCTCCAGAAATCCCTCCTGACCCGAGAGAATCATCAATCACTCTCCATCACTCTTAACTCTCCTCCTCCTCCTCTTCCTCCTCCTCTTCCTCCTCCTAGTATCCATGATCTTCTTGTTTGTCTCGTTCCACATTCCACCCGAGACGCTGGATCCTCTCAAGTTACTGATCCGTTCTGCCACGTCCCTCCAGCGCAGCATATGTATGGATGACACGCCATTGAGCCATGTGGAATGGTAATGTACAGCGCAGTTACAGAAGACACATGTTCTAGCCACTTCTTCGTCACCTCCTCCTCTCAGGTAATGAACAGACTATGCGATGGGCTATTAAACCTCTCTTCCACCCCATTCCCTCGTGGATGGTAGGGAGACGAAGTGACCTTATTTACCACACACACACACACACACACACACACACACACACACACACACACACACACGCACACACACCTCACACGACATGGTAGTAACTCTCTGACCTTTGGTCGGGGCACCTCAGACATATCCTCATACTCCTGCCAGGCAACGTGAAGACCATAGCTAATGCCTCGCAGGATCTGCTTGGAATTAGCATCTGCTTGGCTGGATAGCACCGGCCCACAGTTACCCACTCCCACACCGGTATCGCCCACACAGCACCAGTACCCTCGGCTTTGCTCTGTCCCCAGAGTACTATATTCATCCTGGTGGCCCAGTTTATCGTAAGAAGCCACAAGCAACAGAACCGGTAAACTCAAAGGCACCAGAGGCCATATACTCCATGAATTCACACCTACGTTCCCCCAGTCTACCATCCTGCACCTGTACTAACTGGTGTCCAAGTCTGTCCAACTTACAGAAGTCCTCCTCCTCCGTACTCCACCACAACTTCATCTTTCCCTGAGGGACCCAGTCTTCCAGAGGCCCCGGAACAACTCGTCTGTCCTCTCACGTAAGAGCCTCAAGTGACCAGATTCCAGTGTAGTACACACCACACTGCAGCACCTTCCTCCTCTCTATTCCCTTCAACCACACTCGAGATCCTTGACACATCATCTTCCAGCATATCATCTTGTCGTGTCTTATTCACAGTAGTGCAACTGAAGTCTTCCAGCTCAGCACGCCACCTGCTTTCCAGTTTCCCTAATTTACTTGTCTGTAAATGACTGGGTGGATCACAGTCGATGTATACTGTGAAATGCTTACCTACGAGATCGTTCCTCCATTTGTCTACAAATGTCCACTCAAGTTCTAGCATCTCTAACTTCCTGGAGCTATAATTGGACATGTTCCTCTCGTATCTTCTGAAACCCCAGCTTGCAGAGCAGACAGGATGCAGTCTGCCATAATGCTCTCGTACCTGGGCTCCAGATTCGGGTGTTTGTATCGAGGACAAATTTCATCTTAAAATCTACACACCTCAGCCCTGACGAGTCGGTCAAAGCTCTGTTGAAGTTGTCAAAAGCTACATGACACGCTTCCTCTCACTCGGAACTGTTGTCTGACTTCTAACACCTGACTGGTGGCGGGAGAGATCCAAGTTAAGATTCTCCTCTTGGCTGATCTGTGATGATAGGAACTTCATGCTATAGTCATTAACCGTTCTTAATTGACGTCTTTTGCTGCCGTTACTTACTACACAACAACGTGCACTTATCCGCCCTTTACTTTGCAGTGGTTCTGGCCACACATTCTACATCAACAATTCCCCTTTTCATCGCCTCTATCCTCCTCAGGACTGGGCCAATACACCTCCTCTTCCTCGCACCATCCATTCAAGCAGGAGGCAGTTCCCACTACACACCTCATCTCACGACTGTAATGGAGAGGATCACGACCTCTCTCTCGCTTAACCATCCTCCCTCATCTGCCACCAACGGCTCCGTCACTGCTCCCTGATAACTCAATTCTCTCAACGAGGGAATCCACGCGGGAACCATCCTGCTACGCTGGGAAGGACTGGTGGCTACCTGTCTCCTGGCTGTTGATGCAGAGGCCCAAAATGATTGTGGCTCACGTAGTCATCCATGGCCACCTCCACCTACTCCAATTCCTCCGCCTTTACCCTCTGCTTGGCTGAGTCTGTACCTGTGTGGGCAGACCTTTGCTACTCCCGTAAGAGCGTCTATCCCTAACAAGCTACAGAAGTTCTCACCCATACCTTCACAGACGAGCAACTTCATGCTGTGTACCGCTACCCTACACACCTCCAGCCAGCCAGTCCTGCACGCAACCTCTGTACGGCCCTACGTTACGCCCCTGCTGCTCTTCTCATCCTTATCTGACACGGACGGAGTGGAAGGCACCCTCCTGGCCTGAGTCAACTCCACTCCCTCCCCACTACCTTGTGCAGACCATCAAAACCTGGGCCCCCCTTGTTGCTAATCCCCATGTTTCCCGCCCCTCCACCTGCTCCTTGACTGGAGGACAAGCTGCCTCTAATTCTCACAAGTGTATACCTCCTCATCCTCTCTCCTGTTCCTCCGCCCAGCCACTACGCGCCACAGCCGACTGTTCCCTCCGCCAGGCCCCACGACCGAGCATCTCCTCTTACTCTATGATTCGGGAGAGACCCGACTGGTCGGCGAGACCCGTTGGGTCGACCCTATGACCCGTCTGGTCGAAGCCAGTAGCGTTCCCTGGGCGACGCTCGCCTCCTCCTGAGCTTCGCCTTTCGTTGGCCACATCGTCCCCAGCCGAGGGGCCTCACGTCTGGCCGGTGTTCTGTTTCCCGTTGCAGGCCCCCGAGTGGCCCTTGATGGCTGCCCCTTTGGACCACCCTCCTTCCCCCCAATCCGCCGCCTGGTCGTAAGGCCCCGCGAAACTAATGTGTCCTTCTCTCCCACATGAATAACAGATGACCATCAGTCTAATCCCCCTGGCCAGTCTTCAGTCCTCCTGGTGTACTGTCCACCACTCTCCCTTCAACAGTGTGGTTTCTATTCCTTCTCCAGTTCCTCCACCCACTGCTGAGAGGTCTCTTCCAGGTCTCGCTCACTCCAGTGACTCAATCCTACTTTTCCCTCACGAGACATTGCCTTAAAGTCTCTGCCTTCCAGTACCTCACCCCAAACCTGCTTCATTCGTTTTAGTCACCATATCCAGGTAACATTCCATCTGTTCCTGGCCTCCTCGCTAGCATTCTCTCCTCCCACTCCTGCAGCTGTCACCAGAGGTCCACACACACACACACACACACACACACACACACACACACACACACACACAGACATCCGCCACACACATCCACCACACATATCCACCACACACACATCCACCACACACATCCACCACACCCAAGATAGCCTGCTCCTGCCTGGGGTCACACATGAACTCTGCTAGTGGGCCAACGCAAAAAGGACGTAACACTAACTGGGCCGCAACCACCTGACTACAGATCAGGTGCACGGTAGCCTGGTCTGGCTGGCTGGTCTGCGCGATGGTCTTGTGTAACCAACTGGTCTATACGATGGTTTGGTCTAGCTGGCTGGTCTATACGATGGCCTGGTCTAGCTGGTTGATCTGTACGATGGCCTGGTCTAGCTGGCTGGTCTATACGATGGCCTGGTCTAGCTGGTTGATCTATACGATGTTCTGGTCTAGCTCGCTGGTCTATATCATAGTCTGGTCTAACTGGTTGACTCAGGATGTCTCAGCCAGTTTAAGGTGTTTGCTTGAGGTCTTGTCCTACAGTTGGCTCCTGCATGACCCACCTACCGTCTCCTCCCGTCTCTTCAGGCACCCGTCTCTCATCCCATCTCATGATCTGTCTAGATCAGCTCCTCTCACCATGCTTTTGGCGAGCCGACCATCATCCTGTGCATGTGTCCAGTCCTAAGGAAGGGTTAGGATGAATATTATCTGTTATCTGTTAAAGATCCTGTGTGTCATTACCCAGGTCTGTTCCAGAATCCAGCCAAGGAGCAGATTGTGACTGGATTGGCATGGAACTTTTTCCAGTTTAGATCTTTCCTATAGACATTCCGTAGCAGTATGTTCGCCCCCCCCCCGGCAGTGCTTGTGTTTTCTTTCATATTTTTCCTACTTGCATTGAGCCGGAGGGAGAGGTGGGCGAGTGCCCTCTGCTTTTGCCATCCAGTTTCTACCACGAATTTCCGGCCAGGACAACAGATAAGCTTGTTATGGACCATCAGGTCCCCGTGTTATCTGTCCCTCCCATGTACTCCTGCGTAATCGGGCTGGAGGAAGGTGCTCAACTCGCTCCCCAAAAGCCTCTTACGCCAGAGGTAAGAGACCCTGGGAGACGCTAGGAGACCCTGGGAGACACTGGGAGACACTAGGAGACCTCCTTCGGCAGGAGGGTGGCCAGGTTTCTGCCGGCTCTCTGCCGCTTCTTGTGCTCTTACGATGACCCTAGTCCACACTGGACCTGGTCCACACTGGACCTGGTCCACACTGGACCTGGTCCACCCTGGCCCTGCTGGTCCACACTGGCCTTGGTACGAGGGATGAGTCCGGTACCTGGGGACTGTATCTTGTCCCCGGAGGGACACACTGGGACTAGTAATGCCCCTATAGTCCCCAATGGGACTCATTGGGACTAGTAATGCCCCTGTGGTCCCCTGGTGGGATCCCGGCAACGCACCACCTCACC
The DNA here is from genome assembly GCF_036320965.1 of Panulirus ornatus. Taxonomy (NCBI): domain Eukaryota; kingdom Metazoa; phylum Arthropoda; class Malacostraca; order Decapoda; family Palinuridae; genus Panulirus; species Panulirus ornatus. Next base: position 2,778,856 of record NC_092280.1, on the reverse strand, counting down.
TGCAGGAGGTAGCCATACCCAAACAACGTAAACATATACGACACAGAAGAGCTTGTGTTCTTATCCAATCCTCACACCTCCTGGCCAACATTCTCTTGGTAATGATATTCACAGGTGGTGAGGAGTCCAATCAATAAGGTTGTTCCCCCCCCCCACATCCCCCCCAATTCCACCCTGCATGGGCTGTTAGAGCCAGGCGAAGGTTCGGGATTCGAACCTGGGTCTACACGACCCATGGGTTACGACGGTAACCACTACAGTCTGGGAGGTTTATAGGTATCGTAAAGGGAAAGCTTTATAGGATTATAGTCTGGTATATTACTAATGCCTCTGTGTATATATCTATATCTATAGGGTTCATATTATATTCCTGATGACGTATATAACTACCTATATATGCCTATACATAGATGGTAATTACTTCCTCTGGTTCTATTGCCAAAGGGACTTATAATGATATAGTAGCTTTACGTGCTACTTTTATTCTTACGTCCACTTTTACTACAGCACTTCGACTTAGCATTATTGGACACACTTTACGTAAGACTCTCTACTGACACGTTCACGGCAAAATCAGCGAAGAATTCGCTCTAACACGTCTGATATTACGACAACGAAAATGTACGTCACCTGGTGAATAACGAGGGTGATGTATAGCAACTAATATAGTGAATAATGCATCTCGTTTTCTATAAGGCTCCCATACTATATCAGTGCTGTATAGGACACTAAAAGGGTTTCGATACTAATTCATTTATTGTATTGATTTTAAATTTATCGCAGGCTAAAGGAACTCTCATAATTGAAGAATGAAAAATTTATCTTTTAATGAATAATAATCTTGTATTAATGATCTAATGTTATATTCATCTGTTGTGAAACTTATATTACGTGCAAAAGCAATTACTGAAAATTGGAGTAGTTCTAATGATTCAAGATGTTCTTTAATCTACTCTAATTCATTGAACATTTATCTATATTCATATTGAATGATGAATTACTGGACTTTGATGTAATAACTCTTCACTGATGGTTCTCTGTCACTTGCTAAGAACAAATCTGCACAGATCTTGAACTGCCTTTGGATATGCAAATCTGTTTTCTATCCATTATGCAAATTTTGTCCATTTCAGACGTCTGGGTATAGAAGGAAATGTAACATGGTTGATCCTGATGGGTCTGGACATTTCAAGTGATGGGTGTGTCTGATTGTGGTTATTTCTGGTAGGGCAAGTTCCTGGGAGTGCCAATTTTTGGAGGAGCCAATTTTTGGAGGAGCCAATTTTTGGAGGAGCCAATTTTTGGAGGAGCCAATTTTTGGAGGAGCCAATTTTTGGAAGAGCCAATTTTTGGAGGAGCCAATTTTTGGAGGAGCCAATTTTTGGAGGAGCCAATTTTTGGAGGAGCCAATTTTTGGAGGTGACAGTTTCTTGGAGTTTAGTTTCTAGATGTGACACTTTCTTGGAGTGCCAATTTCTAGAGATGCTAATTTTCTGGAGTAGCTATTTCTAGACGTGTCAATTTCTGAGAGCACCCATTTTTTGGAGATGTCAATTTCCGGGAGGACCAATTTCTGGGAGTACCCATTTCTAGAGATTCCAATTTCAGGTAGTGGCTATACGTATCTTGGGGAGTTACCATTTCTGTTGGAGATGAAACTGCCCTGGTTATATCTGGTTGTGGTCGTGTCTGGCTTAGTGGCCATTTCTGGCGATGGAAATAGCAAGGCCCACGGCGATGATCACTTCTGGAGAAATATTCCAGTTACAACAATGAATTAGTCTGAAGAGCGAGATATGGACTCCCGTGGTGTGGCGGTCAGCGTTTCTAACCGTGACGCACTCACAGGCCGCCTAGGGTCGAGTGCATAGGTTCGAATCCTGGTTGCGGCAGTCTGTCCACAGTCACCCCTACCTGTTCATCCATCCCTGGGGTTCGGTCGATAAATTGGGTACCTGGCTCAGACTAGGGTATATGTATATACCCTATATATATATATATATATATATATATATATATATATATATATATATATATATATATATATATATATATATATATATATATATATACATATATATATATATATATATATATATATATTGGCATACCACAAGGTGAGACGCTTGTGGCACTCACGTTCGACACGAACACTCGTATTCGTGAGCGTTCGTGAACCTCTTCTCAAACACCCCCGTCTACGGGAACGTCTTCATCAACTAAACATATCCAAATCAGCTTCTGTATCACCGCTGGAGCTGAGGCAGAGAGATCAAGCGAGCCACTTGTGAGCTCTTACTTCAAATGGCTAACGTAGACTTAATCGTTCCCGGGTGAATGAGGCGAGAGAGGACCTAATCAGCGAGAGTCTTGGAAACAACTTAAGACAACACTTTGAGGCGGGCAAGCAGGGAAGGCATGGGGGGCCAAGCACTGCTTGAACGCGCGGGGCGCAGTGTCTCGACAAGGGCAGTGACAAGCACTGCAAGTGAATCACTTTTCACCTTTAGTTCCATGATGCTAACGAGGAGTTTGATACAGAAATGCACTGTGAATACCTGAAGGTGGATCTTGGAGGAGGACCTTATCATGCACTGTGAATACCTGAAGGTGGAACCTGGAGGAGGACCTTATCATGTACTGTGAATACCTGAAGATGGAACCTGGAGGAGGACCTTATCATGTACTGTCAATACCTGAAGGTGGAACCTGGAGGAGGACATTATCATGCACTGTGAATACCTGAAGGTGGAACCTGGAGGAGGACCTTATCATGTACTGTGAATACCTGAAGGTGGAACCTGGAGGAGGACCTTATCATGTACTGTCAATACCTGAAGGTGGATCCTGGAGGAGGACCTTATCATGTACTGTCAATACCTGAAGGTGGAACCTGGAGGAGGACCTTATCATGTACTGTCAATACCTGAAGGTGGAACCTGGAGGAGGACATTATCATGCACTGTGAATACCTGAAGGTGGAACCTGGAGGAGGACCTTACTGACACATTAACATCTTCCACATGGACGTCACGTAATCACCACCATCGTAACGAAGTCTTCCAGAAAAACATCTTCCATACGACACGCGCAACATCGAATGATGTGAATCACTGGGTTTAGGCTGAGGGGGTCACTGCGCTCTCCTCTCTAAGTGTTAAGTCTTTAACCCACTTTATTTTTATAAGTAAATACTAAAGTATGTTACGAGCGAAAAGGACTGTATTTCCAATTCTTACTATGTGGATTCTTTTCTGAGTTCATCTGTCATGAATAGATCACATCGAAAACGAAGAAAATTAATATTGGAATATGAATGATCTGTCTCAATGCGAAGACGTTAATTATTGCTAAATCAGGGAACTCACTGCTAATTACAAGGGATCAGTTGAAACACTCGAATCGTGAGGAGCTTACGAGTAAGTGATGGTATTATGTAGACGGTATGCAAATAGAGAGGGGGGGGGGGGGTTGGAAATTATAGAGACAAAAATGACCAGGATCTTAACCAAAACGAATTTGTTCTTGAAATATTTACGAATTTATTGCAATAGGATCAGTAACCATTTTGGAGGCCAATATTTTTGTTAAAGACATTTCTCCAAGAACCTTCATCAAGAGAAGTAATCAAACTTTCAATATCATTGTTAATGATATGAATAGAAATGGTCCCAAGATTGATCCTTGTGGCACGCCACTTGTTACGTCCAACCATTTTGAGACTTGATTCTTAATCACTCCTCTTTGTCTACGATCTGTCAACCAACTACCAAATCACCAAAATAGAACTCCATCTATACCAGGCGCCACCCAACTCCTGTTATTGATACATGATGCTGGACTTTATTGAATGATTTCTGAAGATCCAAATAAATGAACTCAAATGCTTTACTTCCATCATCCACGCTGAGTACATCGTGAAGGAAAGCAAGCAGATGTGTCAGACATGAAAGACGTCGTCGGAAAACATAATGAGAATTCTCAAAGCGGTGATCATTTAGACGACTTACAACCTCCGCTTGAATTATGGTTTCCATAATTTTACCCACTGCGAACGTCAGGCTAATTAGGTTAATAATTCTCCGACACTGACATATTACCTTTGTCGAATATCAGTGTTACATGGCAAGCTTCCAGTCCTGTGGGACATCCCCGTGTGTGAAGCGTGACGCTGTTAAGAGCAGTCAAGAACTTAACTGCTTCAGTTTCAGATTTCTTCTCTGTTCATGGTTCAAGCGTATTAAGACCTGTCGTTTGATATATTTATTCTCTTCCTTGTTGATTATATTCCTCGTTCTTGCACACAGTATGTTGCAAACTGTTCTCTGCTGTCGTGTAGTGGACCTGCTATGCAACATGTTGTGTCTTTGATACATATATTTGAAATGATTCCCTTTGGTTAAGATCTCTGCTCTGGCTTAGCTGTCCTGACCAAGTTGCCGTTTTCTGAGGGTAACGAACCAACAGACTGGGTAACAATGACCTTTGCTTCTCTCATACGTACCTATAAAATTCTTTCAGGTTTTCGTTTGATATTCTTAGTAACATTCGTTTCATTATGGCGTTGGCTTTGACGTATAAGACCTGTTTTCTACGACATTTTGCATAATTTACTCTACAATCTTGGTTGTCTCCTTGCCTTTAAGTTTAGTGTACTGTTATAATACAGCAGGCGACTCTATTTTGCCTCCTGCCTTTACGTTCAGTGTCTGTTATAATACAGCAGGCGAAGAGGCTGTATTTTCCACTGTAGTTTACATCTGTGAGATGACCTTTCCCACCAGGTACTTGCACACATGTCTCCATCCTTCACCTGCTGTAAATGTCTTATTAAAACTTTTCCAAGGGACGTCCGTGGTGTTTTCATTCACGTTTATCACCCCAGCTTATCCTGTCGTGGAGAGGTAACCCGAGTGGAGATTTTGTGCCCAGGAACAGTCCTGAAATTAGATGAGAAAACTTCAATGGAGTCATGAGAGAAGACCCACCACTACAAGTGGTGTGGGTTGGACGTCGCTCTCTTCCTCAGGTCGTGGTGGTGGGTTAGGTGAGGGAGGAGCCTCAGGTCGTGGTGGTGGGTTAGGTGAGGGGAACCTCATGTTGTGGTGGTGGGTGAGGTTGAGGAGCCTTAGGTTGTGGTGGTGGGTCAAGGTGAGGAGCCTCAGGTCGTGGTGGTGGGTCAGGGTGAGGAGGCTCAGGTCGTGGTGGTGGGTCAGGGTGAGGAGGCTCAGGTCGTGGTGGTGGGTCAGGGTGAGGGAGCCTCAGGTCGTGGTGGTGGGTCAGGGTGAGGAGCCTCAGGTCGTGGTGGTGGGTCAGGGTGAGGGAGCCTCAGGTCGTGGTGGTGGGTCAGGGTGAGGGAGCCTCAGGTCGTGGTGGTGGGTCAGGGTGAGGGAGCCTCAGGTCGTGGTGGTGGGTCAGGGGGGACGAGTCATGTTTCCTCTGTTGATTTGTTTATATTCTCTGTTGTATCATTTTTCGTTCCGTCCCTTGAAGGCTCAGGCAAACTGGACGAAGGCTTGGAAGGACGTCCTCCTATTTTCCCTTTTCCATATATATATAGACATTGTGTTGTCGCAATATTGACTTAGTTGCTGGTCAGTTGTCGTTCTAATGTTCCTTGACGTAAAAGTCTTGACATTTCTGGTGTAAAGGAAGTGATTCCTCCCGCGCTGGATTGACCCCAAAGACGTTTGCCGTGGGCTCAGAGGCCACGTCTCCTCCTGTACAAACATCTCGGCACTGAGTCGTGTGTGTGTGTGAGAGGCCACGTCTCCTCCTGTACAAACATCTCGGCACTGAGTCGTGTGTGTGTGAAAGCCACGTCTCCTCCTGTACAAACATCTCGGCACTGAGTCGTGTGTGTGTGAGAGGCCACGTCTCCTCCTGTACAAACATCTCGGCACTGAGTCGTGTGTGTGAGAGAGGCCACGTCTCCTCCTGTACAAACATCTCGGCACTGAGTCGTGTGTGTGAGAGAGGCCACGTCTCCTCCTGTACAAACATCTCGGCACTGAGTCGTGTGTGTGAGAGAGGCCACGTCTCCTCCTGTACAAACATCTCGGCACTGAGTCGTGTGTGTGAAGAGAGGCCACGTCTCCTCCTGTACAAACATCTCGGCACTGAGTCGTGTGTGTGTGATTATTTAGCGGGAGATCAACTGCCAAACGCACTTGGTGAGGCAGACGAACATCTCGCGCGGGTAGGTACGAAAATCTCTTATTCCTGTTGCTGTTCCTTGACAGAGAGATATCATAGCCAGACAATAAACATTGGTTACGGCACACTTCTCACACACTGAGCCAGATAACATCCCACGAAACTTTCAGTGTTAAGGAAGACGTACTTATGGCTCAGAGTTTGGCACCGAAGGTAACTGGGGACCTAAGTCTTCGCCTGGGGACATGGACGTCCCTGTCCAGGACTGGGGATTCTAAACTTAAGACATTAATTCCCATAAAAACTTCATGTACACGTATGATCCAACTTGCGTACATGGAATCAAGGATAGATATGATACAGAACCAGAGAAGCCAAGCGAAGAATCCTCATCCTCCTCGAAGGTTCAGGCTTGGGTGTCTGAATGTGTCTGGATGTAAACAAGGCGAGATAAGAGGGATGAGACTGATAGTATGTTTAAAGAAAAGAGCCTGAATGCTCCACCTCTGAGTGGAACGAGGCTGAAGGATAAAGACGAACATTTTCTTGAGCTGTGTGAACATCTTTTGGAGTTGTGTGCTGGAGAGGGACTTGGTGACTGGGAACGCCTGACTTTAAAAGAGGGACATACATAAGTATACATGGGGAGGATGAGCCACGGTAGATGGTCAGAGGACATAATTTGATTATGCACTGATTAACAGGCGCGCGAAAGGAGGACTCTTGGATGTGTATGTGCTGCGAGGGGCGAGGTGAGGTTTTAGGCAGAGAGGAAGTGATGTCAGTGGGAAGAGGTTGTGGAAATGAGTTGGGAGAGTTTTATGTGAAGGGATATCGGGAGAGACTTGAGTGGAGAGAGTAACAAAAAAGGTCAGAGTAAATGTAACAAGGGGAGCTGGTGAAGAATGGGAAGTGTTCATATAAGTCTTGTAGCTCAAAACTACCAAAGGCTACCAGCTGTGACATCAGTTCCCCAGGACTACCAGGGCATGCCAGCTTGGACTGCTGTTGCCTGGGACTACCAGAGGCTACCAGCTGCTACACCTGTTGCCTGGGACTACCAGAGACCACCAGCTGCTACACCTGTTGCCTGGGACTACCAGAGACCACCAGCTGCTACACCTGTTGCCTGAGACTACCAGAGACCACCAGCTGCTACACCTGCTGCCTGAGACTACCAGAGACCACCAGCTGCTACACCTGTTGCTTGGGACTACCAGAGACCACCAGCTGCTACACCTGCTGCCTGAGACTACCAGAGACCACCAGCTGCTACACCTGCTGCCTGGGACTATGATACAACCAACTAACACCTGTGTAGTGTTGACTAGCATCCCACAGTGGCCCCACCGTCAACCTGGCCTCGCTTACCTCAACCCAGAACGCAACCAGTAATCATGCAGGCCCTCCCCACCGTCATGCAGGCCCTCCCTACCGTCATGCAGGCCCTCACCACCGTCATGCAGGCCCTCACCACCGTCATGCAGGCCCTCCCCACCGTCATGCAGGCCCTCCCTACCGTCATGCAGGCCCTCACCACCGTCATGCAGGCCCTCACCACCGTCATGCAGGCCCTCCCCACCGTCATGCAGGCCCTCACCACCGTCATGCAGGCCCTCACCACCGTCATGCAGGCCCTCCCCACCGTCATGCAGGCCCTCCCCACCGTCATGCAGGCCCTCACCACCGTCATGCAGGTCATCACCACCGTCATGCAGGCCCTCACCACCGTCATGCAGGCCCTCACCACCGTCATGCAGGCCCTCACCACCGTCATGCAGGCCCTCCCCACCGTCATGCAGGCCCTCACCACCGTCATGCAGGCCCTCACCACCGCCATGCAGGCCCTCCCCACCGTCATGCAGGCCCTCACCACCGTCATGCAGGCCCTCCCCACCGTCATGCAGGCCCTCACCACCGTCATGCAGGCCCTCACCACCGTCATGCAGGCCCTCACCACCGTCATGCAGGCCCTCCCTACCGTCATGCAGGCCCTCCCTACCGTCATGCAGGCCCTCCCTACCGCCATGCAGGCCCTCCCTACCGTCATGCAGGCCCTCCCTACCGTCATGCAGGCCCTCACCGCCGTCATGCAGGCCCTCACCACCGTCATGCAGGCCCTCACCACCGTCATGCAGGCCCTCCCCACCGTCATGCAGGCCCTCCCTACCGTCATGCAGGCCCTCCCTACCGTCATGCAGGCCCTCACCACCGTCATGCAGGCCCTCCCCACCGTCATGCAGGCCCTCCCCACCGTCATGCAGGCCCTCCCTACCGTCATGCAGGCCCTCCCTACCGTCATGCAGGCCCTCCCTACCGTCATGCAGGCCCTCACCACCGTCATGCAGGTCATCAGGGCCCCTGCCAGGGAAGTCGATCTGGTGAGGACTGGGTCTGTAAACAGAGACCCTGTGTCCCCCCCTCCCTGCTGGAGGCAGAGGCTGCGAAATATACCGACATTTTGGCCGCGAAAACCAACACAGAGGCCATGAATTTTGACATCGAATGGTAAATTTGACATCGAGCGGTAAATTAGCGGTCACTCGTATGTATATATATATGCTGTCGACCAGAGTATAAGAGAGAGTTCAATGTGGTGTCATTTGTTATAGTTCTGGTATTTTTCTGATATATACATATATATATATATATATTCAGGTCACGTTTTCTCTCAGCCGTGGAGCAACTATTATATGCTGAATTTACTGAACAAACTCCCTCCTCGGTACAAAATTTACAGCTGGTAAGAAAGGTACACAGAATTCTTTGGGAGCAAGAACACAACAGAGAAATATATTGGTTGTGATTAGAACCTCTTGCGAATTAGAATATAAAAGAACAATGGATACATGGGCTTTAAGTAAGCTAAGGATCGTGCTATTTAATACACTTTTTTTTCGGAGTTCGCGCTTCGAAGATCGCTTAGCAAAGTAGCACTCAACAGTAACTGCAATTCGGTATATTTACGGACGAAATATAGCAAAATTATTAAGCGGTATAGAATCCTGTAACCTCTATGAGTATAGAAAATCTATATTTCAGCATAAACGAGAGACGACGATGGTGTATTTGACGATGTTTTAGAGACAGTGATGAAATGGACAGGGAAATAAATTCTTTCTGTGAGAACTTTTGACGTTCGAAATTCAAAAGGACTCTGTATTACGATGTGTATACGTGTGTGTGTGTGTGTGTGTGTGTGTGTGTGTGTGTGTGTGTGTGTGTGTGTGTGTGATAACACCCACCAAGACCAGATGATAATTTAAGCTAAGACTTCGATGTATCTCTGGTCTGCAGGCGAAGCCGGGATCACAATCCGTCATGCTCGCCATCTTTTACCACCCAAACCCCTGCGCGCTCCGCTGTACTTTGCCTCCACTATCATGACTCCAGCCAGCTACCTGCTGGGCTGACAAGGGTACAGCTCTTGAACACGACGGTACGACCCTTGAGCACGACGGTACGATCCTTGAGCACGACGGTACGATCCTTGAGCACGATGGTATGGTCCTTGAGCACGACGGTACGACCCTTGAGCACGACGGTACGATCCTTGAGCACGACGGTACGATCCTTGAGCACGACGGTACGATCCTTGAGCACGACGGTATGGCCCTTGATCACGACGATACGACCCTTGAGCACGACGGTACGACCCTTGAGCACGACGGTACGATCCTTGAGCACGATGGTTCTACTGTTACGTGTGATGGCAGATGGCCCCTGACCTGACTCTTTAGGGTTAGGTCAAAGGTCAGATCATGATATCTGAAGGTCGTGCCTTCGTACTCAGGGATCGTATCTACGTGCTCAAGGGTCGTACCGTCGTGATCAAGGTTTGTACCGTCGTGCTCAAGGGTCGTACCGTCGTGCTCAAGGGTCGTACCGTCGTGCTCAAGGGTTGTACCGTCGTGCTCAAGGGTCGTACCGTCGTGCTCAAGGGTCGTATCGTCGTACCACAAGACAGTTAACTGGAGCCCGCAATATCTTAGCATTATCCTCTCACACGATACGGACTGAAAACGCGGATAAGCAATTTGCATTAAATCCAAAATTATTAGCAAGTTGCGTCAACTTCGCTTGTGAGCAATTTTCTTTATTTCTGAGAGAATGTGAGTTTTTATTTTCCCTTTTGTTCTTTTGTGAGTGGTGTAGAGAGAGTGGGGAAGTATATATATATATATATATATATATATATATATATATATATATATATATATATATATATATATATATATATATATGTATATATATATATATATATATATATATATATATATATATATATATATATATATATATATATATGATCACACTTGTCCGTAATGATAGCATGAAGGTAAAATCGCGCTTCAGTAGTTCATACAATTATATTTAACATGTAATTTTTCTATACATGTGGCACGACATGTTTCGTGGAGACAATCCACCTCATCATCAGGTGCCAGTACTTAACAAAGTTATTTAAATCCCAACATCACACTTGAGTCCCGCCGTCCAGCACCAATCTGTACAGACCAACCACTGTCCGCTTTGTCTGGCAGTAACCGTTGTAAGGGAGAGTGATTAAGGGGGGTCACGTGGCGGGGGTTGACCTGGGTAGCTGGGTGTGTCTTGAACAACTTTCTTTCATGCTTTCGCGTTTTGTCCATTCTCTCATAATAACTTGGTTAATGCTAGGGTGGTTTTTAAAATTGCCTGGGGACAAATTAACTTTCTTAGTATTAGCAATTAAGACAGATTCAATGACGTTACGTGTGGCATAATCAGCAGAGGGGTATAGAATAAAGGGATTTTCAAGATCTATGGCCAGGGTGATCATTTTCATGACAATGTTTAGCGATCGCATTTTTGTGGTCATCCCTGCGTACTGCATGACGGTGCCAATAACACCTCTCCCTTACAGTTTTGCCTGTCTGGCCTGTATAAACATATTTACATCATACATTATGCCTCGAGCATTTAATGTCTAACACAACCATTTCTTCCGTACTTTAATCATCTAAGGCCCAACGCCTCGTATTCACACAACACGGTGTCAGGACATCTATGCCATTATAACCAACAACACCACAAGCTGTTTACTAGATACATTCACAACGTCGGGCACTCCATACCCCACGCTTATATCCTTAAGAGAAACCTCCTTCTATCTTACATTCAAGTCACTATTACTCGCTCCCTCGCATCAAGCATGCTGACACACTCACTCACCTCCTCCCAAAACAGTCGCCTCTCTTCCTCACTCCTCTCGTTTCCAAGTGCACAGGAGCTAGAATATCCCCCCCCCCATCCCCCTTCTTCTTCACCTCTCGTAATCCACTTTTATTTTCACCTTCATCAGTCTGGGGAACACTTCTTTACACTCCCTAACACACTCACGCAAAAAGAAAGGGGAGGATTTTTATCTCCCTGCTCTCGCCCCTTTCAGTCGCCTTCTCCAAAACACAGAGAATACAGGGGTACTATTTTTCCTCCCCTATCCCAAATGATAATTTATATATATATGTATATATATATATATATATATATATATATATATATATATATATATATATATATATATATATATATATATATATATCCTATAGCACTTTCTCCATCTCTCTTCCTCTGGACAAAGCGGGGGAAAAACACAACAAAAATATAACATAAGGACATACAATTCAGCTTATGACCCCAGTCTTCTGGCGCCTCATATGTTGGCGAAGAACGAGGCCATATTTCACCTCATGACCTTAAGCTTTGAGTGGGTCACGTCATCTTAACTACATTCTCTGGATTCCCTTCAGTGGCGTTCATTCCTTCCTCTCTCCCTCGGGGAGAGAGAGAGAGAGAGAGAGAGAGAGAGAGAGAGAGAGAGAGAGAGAGAGAGAGAGAGAGAGAGAGAGAGAGAGAGAGAGAGAGAGAGAGAGAGAGAGAGAGGAGAGAATATATATATATATATATATATATATATATATATATATATATATATATATATATATATATATATATATATATATATATGAGTGTGAATTGTCTGCATGGGTATATATGTATGTGTCTGTGTGTGTATATATATGTGTACATTGAGATGTATAGGTATGTATATTTGCGTGTGTGGACGTGTATGTATATACATGTGTATGTGGGTGGGTTGGGCCATTTCTTTCGTCTGTTTCCTTGCGCTACCTCGCAAACGCGGGAGACAGCGACAAAGCAAAATAAATAAAATAAAATAATATATATACGTATATATATATATATATATATATATATATATATATATATATATATATATATATATATATATATATAAACTTTAAGGTTTGTGAAGCGGGTCTTTCTAAAACCTGTTTTTTTTTTTTTTAAACTCCAACGTTTCAATGATCTCAGAGTTCGAAAACATGAAGGAAAAAAAAAGCCTTTTTAAAGGCTATATAACATGCCTTTTTTTTCTATATAAATGAAAATCGTATTTTTCTCGTTCAATTCTGCTCTCTCTCTCTCTCTCTCTCTCTCTCTCTCTCTCTCTCTCTCTCTCTCTCTCTCTCTCTCTCTCTCTCCTGTTCATTTCTGATGTTTGAACAACAAATTTTTTTTTCTCTCAACAGTGAAAAGGACGAGGCTGGGGCAACGGACAGTGAAAGAACATCAATAGCCACAGTGAAAACAGTGACATATCGATTGCAGTGGAACTCTGAAGGCACACGGAGGCGGTGAAGGCAGTGAACTTAAAGCAGTTTTGAAAGTAGGAGTGCAGTGAATGCAGTTGCATATGGAAAGAAGTAACAGAATTCATTCATTTAGTGCAATCTGCGAAATGGTAGTGACTCGTACAGTGAAAGAAATTAGACTATGAAGGCAGTTATACAGTGAAAGCAGTGGTCCTAGATTTCAGTGACATATTTACTATTGCAAGAAAATGAAAGCATTAACAACGGAAGCAGTGACACAAGAAAGTAACAGTGAATGAAGCGGTGCAATGAAGGTTCTATCACGAATAAGACAGTAGTTCAGTGAAGCCAATGACTGATGAAAGCAGTAATTTAGTGAAGTGAAGACAGTGGTCCAATGACGTCATCGGCACAATGAATGCAGTGATATAAGGAATGCAGTAACCCAAAGAAGGCAGTGGCGCAGTGAAAGCAATGGTGCGAAAACAATTTCACTAAAAGCAATCTTACAGTGAAATTAGTGGCCCAGTGAAAACTACAGTACATTGAAAACAGTGATACAGTGAAAAACGGTAATGGAATGAACAATGGACAGTGAAAATGACGGCAAAATAAGGGCCTGAGAACCACAGTGAAATCAGTGAAACAGTGAAAAGTATAAGTAAAAAAAGTGATAGAAACGGCAAAGTGAAAGAAGCGGCACAATGAAAGAAGAGACGCAGTGAGGAGAATGCAACAGTGACACCAATGCCAGAGAGGAGGCAGTGAAAATAACGACCGAAGCAGTGATTCACTGTGGAAACAATGATTCAAAGTAGACACTGTTGATATAAGTAAGACTTTATTACATCAGACACTTAGAATAATCTCCTCAATTATCATACTAGAGAGCTAGATAATTTCTTGATTTCGCCATTAGACCAAAAATAGTGAAGATAATTTCTTGATTTAATCATTAAATCAAGTGATTAATACAACCCCTTGATTAGATTAATCAAACCAAATGATTGAGACAATCTCATGATTAATTCAACAGACCAAACACTGTTGGAATAATTACTTATTTCAAAAACGCCAAAAATACGAAATTTAATGAAAAAGTCACAAAAAGGCATTTAAAAAACTATCTAATTTTAAACTGTTGTTTAAAAGCCAAAATTCACTTAAAAATAGGTAGTATGGTGGAAAGTCGATTATGTATGTTAGTACGCTATAGGACAAAACTGTGCGTTCTATCTTGACTACTGTGACGACCAATAGGAACCCACCGCGGCCATGACGTCATCAACAACGTCCACATCTCCGCCAATGAGGATCATCTGTACGTCAGCCATATTGGCTTTGTTTATACAAGGAAAAGGTAAGAAAATTCACCAGTTATTTTACATATAATGAAACTGTATTAAATGATTTATATAATGGAACTACGTTTATAACTAGGGAAAGATCGTTAAGTCATATAACGCGAAAACGATTATTGAAGTCGTTATTTCTAAATGGGTTTTGTATTGGAGTGGTATCGAAAAATGTTAAAAATACACAAACATTATTTCTAAATCTAAATTGTAGCGTTTGTGCTTTTAAAAAGAGAGGGGTGGAAAAGCCACGTTCTAAATTACCTTAAATACCGTAATTTCAAACCGCGAACTATATTTTTTTTCTTGTTTTTGATGGGTTACTGAAGATATGTATTCATTACTAGCAAAGTGAGCTAAAGTTAGCCAAGCTGTTAGCGAAGATTAATGGCTATATTTAGCGCTGCACGTACGGAGGGGTTATGCTACACTTACAACATTGCATTTTCTTCCTCATTTCACACATTTGAGCAATAATGCGTAGCGAAAAGAAAGACTTGAGGGGAAAATTCTAATTAATCACATAAACCCAGGATCTCCTTCAAGGCTGCGCTGCAACCAGTAGCAGGGAAAGGTTGGACTCCTCCGGAGAAAGGTCTTTGACATGGTTGTGCTCTTTTACCTCGTCTGGTAACCTCAGCAAAGGTGGTTTTGGAGGCGAGCTATTCTGGGAGGGGGGCCGGGTGAGTGAGTCAGTAATTTTAATGACAAGGATCAAGTTTTTTGTTGTATTTAGATGCGAGGGTGGGTTGTGTGTGTGGGGGGGGGGATAACTAGGGGGTATGGGGTACCCACTGTGAAGGAAAACGGTGAACAGGTTGTTGAGTTGTGTGTTGAAAATGGATTGGTGATTAGGAATATTTTTTTTTTCTTTAAAGGGACTTAAGTGTACTTGTTAGAAAACATCTGGTTGCCCCCATGTCAGGCCTGGCTCCTGTATAGACCAAGTTCGTAAGGTGGTTTGGTTGGCTCAATGGGTGGTTGACCGGTTGGGTTACAGGTGCCCATCATCTACCAAAGGGTCGTTAAGGCACTTAACATCAAATACCATCAACCACTCGAAATAATTTTTTGCCTCTCGTTCACCTCATTATAACACGACGAACTCAAAATTTCCTTACGAAAGAAAGAAAATAATTTTTACGACAACTTTGACATTATAAATTGCTATAATTGAAAAAATATGAACAGACGCATTAAAGTCAAAACTCTGAAAAGAATATCTGATATCAATTCTTATCAAATTTGATAGCTTCCTATATCTATGCAAGTCTATATTGATAAAGGACTCAAAATCTTTTGAATTTTACATGACAGTGATAGACAATAAGATAGCTTTGTGGCATGAAGAAATGCAAATAGATTAGGATAATTTCAGAGATAATTTGGATAAATTTATGGATAATTTGAATAACAGTGTGATATGGATAATCGCTTCGGTAATATGGATAATTGCAAAATGCAATAACTGTACCATAGATATGAACTTTAGTGAAGTTTTGTGATACATAATCATGAAGGCAATGTCTATTGCCCTTTTTCCTGTATTTACTATCGTATTGCATGATTTATTATACACGTATTTTATGATCTATACACAAATTGTATCATTATAACCCCCCCAGCAGTGTTACCAGTCACAGCTGATAAACACTATTGCCATTTACGTTCTCATTAATAACACTGAGCTACGATTTTAGAATTCTGATGTAGAACTGTTGGCGAATTAGCGTAAATTTATCGCTTGCTTTATCAAAAGCAGTTATTGCGAAATTTTCATCTCGTTCATTTATGGATTTTATGTCATAATGGTATTCGAAAGCATTTTACATGTAGTGTGTGTGGTTAACAATATATGTGTACACACACACACACCTATATATATATATATATATATATATATATATATATATATATATATATATATATATATATATATGATCCTTACATTACTTTGCTCAGCATGCATCTTCGTAATTTTGGGATCAAGCGAAATTTCGTTTAACTCTCTCGTTTTATCTGAGTCCAAGAAACGTATCTATTATCCACGTATTATCTGCAGTGTTTTAGAAGCTCATACTATGCAAAGTATCACACTGGAATTCTCAGTCTAAACCAAACAGACTCAAAAACAACAATAACAACAAATGTTATTCTGTTTGTTTCGTCTTATGGTCAAAACCCCTTTCAATTCTGACCTTTTTCCTTCACCATTTCGTCAATTAACGATTCATCCCGGACTAGACTTGCATACCAACGAAAACAAAGGCAAAAAATGAAACAGCTTCAACCTAATTGCAGAGAGAGAGAGAGAGAGAGAGAGAGAGAGAGAGAGAGAGAGAGAGAGAGAGAGAGAGAGAGAGAGCTATCACCTGTGTGACTCTAATATTGTGTAAGAAAGTGGTTGAAGGTTCCCACCATAATATTGACCAGAAGGGTCACACTTACACGTATACAGGCAACCAGGTCACAACCCTAGTGGGAGATTATGTTTGGCATTTGCAGGTCAACTAGTGGCCTTGTAAGGTTGTGGTGACCTTGTGTTATTGTAAGGTTGTGGTGACCTTGTGTTATTGTAAGGTTGTGGTGACCTTGTGTTATTGTAAGGTTGTGGTGACCTTGTGTTATTGTAAGGTTGTGGTGACCTTGTGGTATTGTAAGGTTGTGGTGACCTTGTGGTATTGTAAGGTTGTGGTGACCTTGTGGTATTGTAAGGTTGTGGTGACCTTGTGTTATTGTAAGGTTGTGGTGACCTTGTGGTATTGTAAGGTTGTGGTGACCTTGTGGTATTGTAAGGTTGTGGTGACCTTGTGTTATTGTAAGGTTGTGGTAGCGTTGTGGTATTGTAAGGTTGTGGTAGCGTTGTGGTATTGTAGGTTGTGGTAGCGTTGTGGTATTGTAAAGTTGTGGTAGTTTTGTGGCAATATAAGGCAATGTCGTTTTCCTCCACGCCTTCGGGAAACTTTAAAAGGAAAATGGATCTTACATATTGCAAGATTGTAAAAGGAAAATATATATATATATATATATATATATGATAATGGCTTTACCGATATGTATAAAACCAGGAGTCAGGGAGCGATAAGTATATTCTATGACCGCAGGAAACATTTGGAACGAGATGTCTGTTGGGCACGAAACACAGACATAAATGTATATTCAAGTTAAATCCTTCATAAAAATGTATATTCAAGTTAAATCCTTCACAGACATCTTAGCAGATCAGTGTACATAGCAGACCAGCCAAGAGCAGTGCTCTTTCATCTCTTCACGTCTTCGACAATGTCGAGGTGGCGCCGGGAAAAGATGACAGAGTCTTTCAGAAGGTGGTAATACAAGAGGGGAAGAGTTTATAACTGGGGGCTCTCTCTCTCTCCCCACACACACACACACACACACACACACACACACACACACACACACATCCCCAGCCCCTTCGCAAGAGCTACGTGGGTAATATATTTTCTCCCCTCTCCCCAGAGGCACAAAATACAGTCATACAATCAATAGAATACATGAAAGGTGAAAATATACAAGAATCGTATATTAACCATAGACCAGAATCTATTGTTTTTCTTTCTATCTAGATCAGACTAAAGATAGACTTTTGATACATTTACTAAGTTTCACAACTCAAGGAAAGATGTCGTATCATAAACCACTAACTTAAACTGCCTTTACAACTGGTCTTATCCTTCACAATTTATAAGCAGGTCTTGTTATAACGTACAACACAATGAGCTTCAAATTGTAGTAAGATTATATACGTCACAGAAGAGTTGATATGCAAATTACATGAAGGCTTGAAAACGGGGTAAGCGTGTGTTTTGTTTTTCTTTTGCTCTGTTTAATTGCTTGTGTTGTGGGGGGTTGTGGGGGGGTGTTGTGGGGGGGGTGGGGGGGGGGGTTGTGAAGAGTAGGAGAAAAAAAACTCACTAAATTCTCGCGAGGTTTAATTAATGAGTCTGTGATTTATGTACGAGCGGCCCACCTCTACACACACACACACACACACGCACAAACACACACACACAGAACAGAGTCACGGTCAATAATGGAGAGATAATTTGACGTCGAATCATTATCTCTCCACATTATGTCTCTCAGCAAGCCCAGGAAAAATGACCTTCATCTTTGCCTTAATTCCTGTAATCAAAATCTGAACTTTAAAGTTAGAATTAAACTTAATTCCTGTAATCAAAATCTGAACTTTAAAGTTAGAATTAAACTTAATTCCTGTAATCAAAATCTGAACTTTAAAGTTAGAATTAAACTTAATTCCTGTAATCAAAATCTGAACTTTAAAGTTAGAATTAAACTTAATTCCTGTAATCAAAATCGGAACTTTAAAGTTAGAATTAAACTTAATTCCTGTAATCAAAATCTGAACTTTAAAGTTAGAATTAAACTTAATTTGAGCTGACGAAAAAGTTTGCTTGAGTTTGTAGGATCCTATATATCTCTACTCTGAATAAATTATTTTTTTTCTCCTTATGATAACTTGTAAGTTTTTGTGTCATGACGTCATACGTTGTCAGCGCCATCTGCAGTGACGATAAATTCGAACCAAATGGGAAATAAAGATCGAGAGATCTGAAAACAAAATCAACGCGAAAAAGACAATTCTTAAGACCATTAATAGATTCTAACTACCATCTACAGTGGATATGATAGTGTTAAGAGTTAATCTAATCCCTTATCTTATTTAGTAAGAGTTACTCTAATCCTCTTTCTTATATGATAAGAGTTAATCTAATCCCTTATCTTATATGGTAAGAGTTAATCTAATCCCTTTTCCTATACGATAAGTTAATCTAATCCCTTTTCTTATATGATAAGAGTTAATCTAATCCCTTTTCTTATATGATAAGAGGTAATCTAATCCCTTTTCACATATGATTAAGAGCTTCGCAATAGACTTGAGCCTTGGTGTGCACATCTTCCAACGTGTCTGGCGACTGTCTTAAAGGAAACTGTCTGGTACGGAACTGTCTTAGACAGACGTGAATCGGACGCTGTCCTCTGGGACGGAAATGTCTACAACGAAACTGTCTTGAAGACAGATAAGTCCCTGTCTGGGACAGAGCTGTCAGTGTGAGAGGTTAATGACTGCGATGGGTAATTAATGTCAAATGTCATTTGAATTTCCGAATTAGATTCAGTCTACCATGGTCTCTCTGGTGTTACGTGGTTAACTCTGTCTTCCATTGTCTCTTTAAACTCTCAGCTATCTCTCGCTACGCATAGGACAATGTCATATCTCTACAATTACTAATCTCCTAGAGAAAATGACAGCATTATCTCTAACTGTTGGTTATCTCCCAGCGAAAATAACAGCGGTATCTCTAGCTATTGATTTCTCCCAGCGAAAATGACAGAATTATCTCTAGCTATTGTTTATCTCCCAGCAAAAGTGACAGAATTATCTCTAGCTATTGTTTATCTCTCAGCGAAAGTGACAGAATCATCTCTAGCTATTGTTTATCTCCCAGCGAAAGTGACAGAATCATCCCTACCTATTGTTTATCTCCCAGCGAAAGTGACGGAATTATCTCTAGCTATTGTTTATCTCCCAGTGAAAGTGACATAATTATCTCTAGCTATTGTTTAATCTCCCAGCGAAAATGACGGCAATATCTCCAACTGTTCTTAATCTCTCAGTCTAAACGACTGCATTTATTTCCAGCTGTTTTAATCTCTCAGCGATAATAACCCGTGGCTCTAGTTGTTAGTCCGAGACAATAGATGGCATCCTTTGGGTTATATTCTGAGAACTTCCTTTGTAAGAAGAAGAAAAAAAAGTGGTCTTTTAAAAGGAGTTCACACTAGGGAAGGCTTACACACACACACAGTTCACTCATCCAAATGAATCCATTGCCACTCACGATTCCATGGAAGGCCTGGAATTCCCCTGTTCCAGGATCTCATATCACGAAGGAAGTCAATGGGGTGTGGTCTCTCTTATTGTCAATAGACGTGAGAATATAGACTAATCCCCCATGAGAGACGTTTTAGAAAACGGTACACACAACTCAGTATCAGAGTGTGGGCTGCCTATGTGCCCCCCAACCCATGAGAATAGTGGGCAACTACCCCAGCTTCATGGAAATGAGGATAAAAGACTTGGAGATGTCCCCTCCCTTGCCTCCCTCCCCACCTCTCATATGTATAAACAGAAATTCCAATGTTCCTGACGAGGCAATCAGAGGTATTATGAACATTTATCGGAACTCATATACCTCGGGGATTCGAACCCTTGGCCTGCTCTGAGTGTTCTAGAGATCGCTGCTTCAAGGATAAGACGCAATGTGTGGCCGGGTGGGAGGGATCCAGTCTGCAGATATTGCTGCTCAGCCTAGCACCAAGATTTTAGCTGAACATTTTAAAGGTGATGCTGTACTGGGTGTGTGTGTGTGTGTGTGTGTGTGTGTGTGTGTGTGTGTGTGTGTGTGTGTGTGTGTGTGTGCGTGTGCTCATTCGTGTTTGTGTGTACGTCTGATAAAGGGTGTGAGTGCTTGCTTTATGTGTATGTGTGAGTGTATTTCAGAGATAGAGAGAGAGAGAGAGAGAGAGAGAGAGAGAGAGAGAGAGAGAGAGAGAGAGAGAGAGAGAGAGAGAGAGAGAGAGAGTCAGTCGGTCGACCTGGAGCTTTTGAAGTTACCCTCCAAATTCTCACCATCTTTGGAGACAGAGTCTGCTCCTCCTAACTTTCCAATCACTCCCAATCGCTCGCGATTCGAAAAGTGCTTCAGAAATCGGAGACTCGCCTTTTATAAACTTTTATATTTCGTTTTACGAATGATTTATTCCTGGTGAAGGGAGTTTTAATGGGGAAGGGAGGGAGAAGGGGAGGGGTGGGGGGAAGGGGGGGCAAGGAAAACGCTGCAAGGGAGGGAGAACGCCTCAAAGATAGTGATGGAAGCGACCTTACACTGCAACACAACGGAGAGCAGATTGAAGAAAGAATGTATATAAAGTACATGAGTAGCAAAAAGCATATATATATATATATATATATATATATATATATATATATATATATATATATATATATATATATATATATATATGTATATATATATATATATATATATATATATATATATATATATATATATATATATATATATATATATATACATGTTTATTCTTTATACGTGCTCGCCATTTCCCGCGTTAGCGAGGTAGCATCAAGAGCATACATGATGCAGGAGGTGTGCGAGGGGTCATGTTGATGGTGACGCAGGCCAGCCCTGGACCCAGCATGATATCACATCCACGCTGGATATTGTTGTCAACTTTGTTCATTATACTGAGGCAAGTCGACTCGCTCTCATCATCCTCTGACGTCAGAATGATCCAATCATCCGTGTTATGATTTCATCCCATAATGACGACACACACACACACACACACAAGAACTAGGGGAAGGGGTCGCTTGTGTATGTTATTTACCCAGAAAGCGAGAGATGGACGAAGGAGAGAGAGAGAGAGAGAGATGATCTCTGATGGAGCAATGTGTAGGTACCTTCCGCATAACAGTAACAGTATCACCCTAATATACACAGATGGAGTCGAGATGGCAGAGGGCTCCTTCCCTCCCCCACCACTATAGATGGAGACACCATAGTAAAGCAGAGGGTTCGTGCCCCTTCACCCACCACTATAGATGGAGAGGAGACAGTAAAGGTGATGGATAATGGTTCATTGAAGAAATGGAAGTTAAAAAAAGAAATAAATCTATCCTGAGTGGTGTATGTCTATCATGAATGTTCTTTGTGTGTGAGGGAGTCAGAGTGTGAGGGAATCTGTGGTTAGAACCATCGAAAGATGAGGAGTAGGTATAGAACACCTAGTAAGGTGTAGAACACCTGGCAAGATATAGAACACCTGGCAAGGTATAGAACACCTGGCAAGATATAGAACACCTGGCAAGATATAGAACACCTGGCAAGGTATAGAACACCTGGCAAGATATAGAACACCTAGTAAGGTGTAGAACACCTGGCAAGATATAGAACACCTGGCAAGGTATAGAACACCTGGCAAGATATAGAACACCTGGCAAGATATAGAACACCTGGCAAGGTATAGAACACCTGGCAAGATATAGAACACCTGGCAAGATATAGAACACCTGGCAAGGTATAGAACACCTGGCAAGATATAGAACACCTGGCAAGATATAGAGCACCTGGCAAGATATAGAACACCTGGCAAGGTATAGAACACCTGGCAAGATATAGAGCACCTGGCAAGATATAGAGCACCTGGCAAGGTATAGAACACTGACAAAATATAGAACACCTGGCAAGATATACTAGAACACCTGGCAAGATGTAGAACACCTGGCAAGATATACTAGAACACCTGGCAAGATGTAGAACACCTGGCAAGATATACTAGAACACCTGGCAAGGTATAGAACACCTGACAGCAATCCCGGCTGAGTCCAGGTGTTGTGCAGTTGTTAGATCTTCGTTAGGAACTTTGGCACGTGAATCTTCTCTGAGCTTGAAGTACTCCTCTTAACCCTTGAGCACCGAAGTTTGACCCTTGAGCGCGGAGATACGACCCTTGAGCAAGACGGTTCGACTCTTGAGCGTGACGGTCCGACCCTTTGAGAGTGAGGGTACGACCTTTGAGCGTGACGTATCCGACCTTTGATATGTTTCTTTAGTCAGGTACGTTGATAAGCCATCATACACAAATTGCACCGTCGTGTTCAAGGGCCGTAACGTCTTGCTCAAGGGTCGTACCGTCGTGCTCAAGGGCCGTACCGTCATGCTCAAGGACCGTGCCGTCGTGCTCAAGGGCTGCAACGTCTTGCTCAAGGGCCGTGCCGTCGTGCTCAAGGGCCGTGCCGTCATGCTCAAGGGCGGTACTGTTGTGCTCAAGGGTCGTACCGTCGTGCTGAAGGGCCGTGCCGTCGTGCTCAAGGGCCGTACTGTCGTGCTCAAGGGTCGTAGCGTCGTGCTCAAGGGTCGCACCGTAGTGCTCAAGGGTCGTACCGTCGTGCTCAAGGGTCGTACCGTCGTGCTCAAGGGTTGTACCGTCATGCTCAAGGGCCGTACTGTTGTGCTCAAGGGTCGCACCGTCGTGCTCAAGGGCCGTGCCGTCGTGCTCAAGGGTCCTCACCATCGATCTCTGGAGGGCCAACCAAAGCACTATTCATCGCTGGAAACAATGCGACGCCGAGGCACGCGAGACCAAGCCACATCTTCTCTGTATCTTTGATCATTCTTATCATAAATCCCTGAAGCATAATCACCTTCATAATCTTTCAGTCTTATAAAGCTTCAGTGATGCTACTTCTGTCTGGTTTGGATTAGTTCGGAGACTGAAGGCAGTACACGTATCCTCATCTGGTCAATCCAGTTTCGCCTGGAATGTCACCATTCCTATTCTGTGAGACACGCTGGAAAAGCCTTTGTCTCGGGACAACGACTCCGTCCTCCTTCCAGATATCGGACTCTTTCCTGGAAATGAAGATTTGTATCCGGCCTGTATTCCCAACACCCAGTGTTAAGAGATTTAAGTTACATTCGCTTTGTCTTCGCCTCCAGCGAATGACTTGAAGTGAGAATGTGTTCGCTTCCAGTGTATGACTGGAAGTGAGGAGGTGCTTCTTCCTCATAAAGGAGATGACTGGAAGTGTGGATGTACTTTCTTCGCTTCCAGTGAATGACTGGAGGTAATGAGATGCTCTTTTCTCTTTCAGGACTGGAGGTGCAAATTTGTTTTCTTCGCCTCCAGTGAATTACTGGAAGTGAGGATGCGTTCCAGTGTTACTGGAAACACTGTCTGATGGACTTCAACTGCTGCTGAGTCATTCAACTGGATATTCTCCCCTGTTGTTACTCTCGTCTTCACGTCCTACCTCACATTCTCTACCTCCCCTTCTTCTTTTACACGTCTTCTCTATTTCTCTTTCCCATTCTTTTATATTCATTTGTATTTTACGGTACTTTTACCTCCAGTTTGCTCATAGCTGCTATGATTAACCAGACTGTTGATGCACGCTTCATAATCAGTACGGGGTTCTATCACTCTATAATGTTCCCTGTAGTGTACATCTCCAGCCAGTAGAGCTCTGTAGTGTTCCAAATTACCTGCCGTGATCCCTGGCTGAGCCACAAGGGCGTCTTAGACGGAGTGCAATCTCACACTGGAAAGCTTTATGCACCTCGGAGCCTGTAGGCCCAGATTACACCCTGGAATGCTACTGTGTTAAAATGAATTTTTCGTGAACAGTTGCTTTTGGATCGTGTGGGACTCGTGTGGTGTGTGGAGGAGGAGACGTGGCTGAAGGAGGTGGTATCGCTCGAACCCACAGACACTGCCAGGCGTTAGATTAAGAAGCACTTGCCCTGGAAAACTTTATGCTCTTTACCACCGCTGGGGGTAGGGTGAGGATGTGTGTGTGTGTGTGTGTGTGTGTGTGTGTATGTGTCTGTGATGAAGAGGCTATATTCGCACTTGAGCAGCCCCCTGTATATGGGAATAGCGTTGAAGATATAGGATAGTTTTGATAGATTATTGACTATCCATATTCTTACATCTACGCTACGGAGATCTAAGGATCAGAGACAATAAAGAAGTTCATCAAGATGTCAATAATGTAACGTAAATCTATTCTTCTTTCTGGTTAATAGATTTCTGTTATGGTTTGATACGTTTTCATTCCATAAAGACGAAAAAAAGTCTTATGGATCATAATGATTTTTTTTTTGGGTAAGTTGATATGTGGCGAATCACAGTAAAATCTCCTTTCCTTCACTCTCTCATCATCTGTCGTCTGTGGCATTACTGGAAACATCAGACATGAGATGCAGTCACCCAGGGAACAATGAGTTAAGGAAGACGATACACGAATAAGACAGAATACGTTATGCTTTGGACGAGTGACCGAGAGAGCTGCTCTTGTCATAATCTTTCTTCCAGTTCCAGGACCTCGCCAGCACTGAGGACGAGAGTCTTCCAGTTCCAGGACCTCACCAGCGCTAAGGACGAGAGTGTTCCAGTAAATGAGGAGCAAAAACGCACCAAGAGCATCGTATATGAAGAACTTGGACAAGTGCTTTAGAGATCTTCAAGAACCGCTTCTGAAGACTGAGTTAGAACCTAATTTTCCAGTTCCAGGGATGGCATTAACGCTGACCGCAATATTCCTTCAGTTAATGAGAAAGAAAACGTATCCACCTAAGAAGAAAGAAGAAAAAAGAAAATCTCTGCTCTATATGAAGCCTCAGACAAGTGCTTGAGAATCTTTCCTGATGACCGAGCCAGGGCCTGATTTCCAGACTCCTGGATCCGCCACCAGCGCTGGGCCCAATAGTTAACACACACACACACACACACACACACACACACACACGCTACACACGCGCGCGCACGCGCACAGATGTCCAGGATATGAGAAGATTTCCACTCAAGACATGATTCCTCCTGGACGGTCCGGTGTGTTGGCAGGCTTTCACTCCGGTCTTCTCCCACCCTCCTGGTCGCTGGGTTCCTTGGCTGCTGATGGGGGTGACTTCCATCGCCCAATCACGGTCATAAAAGCCTCCAGCCAGGACGATGGAACCATTCACCTAGATCCCTCTTGCCTCTCCCAGGACGAACGTCTTGGCTATCAAACGTATCGACTGGGTAAAACAAAAACGAGGGACAGAAGACAGGCCTCGGGATACAGACGTCATTTTGGACGGGGAGAGGAAAGGCTAGGAAAAGGCTGGGGAAAAGGCTTAGAAAAAGGCTCTGAGTTATAGACGAACTCTGGTATAACAAGGCAAGGCTTGGAAAAAAGGCTTTCAGATGTAGACAAGTCCAGGTACACTGAGGAAAGGTCGGGAAAAAAAAGGCAGAACGAGGCAAGGATTGGAAATCTAAGTCCGGTAGCAGCAGTCTTTCAAAAATTTTCTCAAGACTTTTTGTTCTTTTACATGCTCATGCATCTCTTTAATTACGGAAGGTTTGTTGAATGTGTTTGATGACAGAGTGGCAGGTATAGGGTGGTTTGGCCGGGATGATGTGCGAAGTTAGATGGTCAGGGAAAATGGTTTGGTTAAAAAGAAGAGGTAGTGAAAGCTTTGCGAAAGATGAAATCCGGCAAGGCGGCGGGTTTGGATGGTACTGAAGTGCGGTTTCACTTTCATATATATATATATATATATAATATATATATATAATATATATATATATAATTAATATATATATATATATCTATATTGGTTTTGGCTTCGACATTTTTGTTTGTCGTAAAATAAGGCTTTATAACCGGAATATTTTGCCTGCTTTGCGCATGTCGTATCTCATCTGCGACAACTCTATCTCCGCCTTGTTCTTGGCGGGCATGTGTCATGGTGTCCTGTGGTTTATATTCTCAATTAAACCATATACTAAACTTTTATAGGTTTTAATATACCATATTTTGAACATTATACGTCTCCAGTATACCATATACTGAACATTATACCTCACATCTATACAATATACTGATCATCTTTTAAAAAAAAAAAAAAATTTTTTCCCCCCAAAAAAAAAACCCCCCTTTTTTTTTTTATTATTTCCCCCTTTTTAAAATTTTTTTATTCCAAAAAAAAAAAAATCCCAAAACCCAACAAAAAATTTTTTTTTTTTTTTAAAATTTTTTTTTTTTTTCCCCCCCAAAAAAAAACCCTTTTAAAAATTTTTTTCCCCAAAAAAAAACCCCCCTTTTTATTTTTAAAGGTTTTTTTTCCAAATTTTCCAAAAAACCCCCCTTTTAAAAAATTTTTAAAAAAATTTAAAAGGAAAAACCCCCCAAAAAAAAATTTTCCCCAAAAAAAATTAAATTTTTTAAAAAACATTTCCCAAAATTTTTTTTTTTTTTCCCCCCCCCTTTAAAATTTAAAATTTTTCCCCAAAAACCAAACTAAAATTAAAAAAAATTTGACTTTTTAAAAAAAACCAAATTCCCCCCCCTCCAAAAAATATTTTTTTTTTCAAATTTTTAAAAAAAACTTTTAAATTTCTTTTTTTTTTATAAATTTTTTTCGGAAAAATTTTTTTTGGGGGGGGGGGTTTTTTGGGGGGTTTTGGGGGGTTCCCGGGGGGGGGGAAAAATTTTTGGGCCCCCCCGGGCATTTTTTAAAAAAAACGGGCCAAAAAATTTTTTAAAAAAAAAATTTTTTTATATACCATATACTGATCATCATATATCTCAGCTACACCATATACTGATCATTTTGGATAAAGATTTTTTCGTATTCATTCATCTGTTCATAAGGATATATAACCTGCTATCAAAATTGTGTATTTTCTTCTCAGTGGATCAGTTAAGTCGCTTCCCTCTTGAGTTATGTATGTTACTGACAGCTTTACGTGTTCAGAAGGTTATAGTCA
>NC_092280.1:2738800-2746300 GCF_036320965.1 Panulirus ornatus | reverse complement strand
AGGAACAATACTCAGAATTATCATCATCGACGTTATTATTATCATTTTTATTGTTATTATCATTATTATTATCATTATTATCATTATTATTATTATCATTATTATTATTATCATTATTATTATTATTATCATTATTATTATCATTATTATTATTATCATTATTATTATTATTATTGTTATTATCATTATTATTATTATTATCATTATCATTATTATCATTATTATTATTATTATTATCATTATCATTATCATTATCATTATTATTCTTATGTTCATTTACCCACAATTATTAAAGTTCAGCGGAAAGATTTTTTCTTCGGGGCATTTTATGGATTTCTTTCGCTAATGTTGTGATGGCGTCACCCGGGCAAAGTTCTCTAGCTTATGAATAATTTGCATACCAAATTTCTAATACGAAACTTCATTTTAACGACATAATTTCCCTCAAAAGACCGGTCAATATTTCCTGGCTGGCTAACAAAAAAAAAAGAAATATTCCTGCTTGGAGAGAAAAGCTACAATGATTACCATGAAATATGTATACTAACGCTAGATATGTACAGAATGAACTTCATTCCTCAAAATGAAAGAAGTGGAAAGGTATGTATAGAGAGAGAAAGATCTTTCATGAGAGATTCAAGTTTTCATTGTGAATGTTGCCTGCATATTAAGAGGGTCATTCATCATTCTGTCTATCTGTCTGTCTCTTTCTTCCTCTCTCATCTTCCTCTCTCATCTTACTCTCCCACCCTCCTCTCCCACCTTCCTCTCCCACCTTCCTCTCCCATTCTCCTCTCCCACCTTCCTCTTCCATCCTCCTCTCCCATCCTCCTCTCCCACTTTCCTTCCCCACGCAACACAACATGACCTGATGTCTCGTCATCTGTAGAATTCCAGACGCCTGGACAATGCCTGAACTCTCCTCCCTCCTCATGTTATGAGGATACTTTCTCACCCGGGAGAACCAAGCAGTCATGATCCCTCACACACACACACACACACACACACACAGGCAACCAATTCCACTTTGCTTCATCTCCTCAGCGCTATCTCAAGAATAATTCCCGGGACCCGGAAAATAACCTAACTGGGAAAAATTATCAAATTTTCTTTCAGTATTTTGGATTTTTTCCCCCATGATAATATGGGAAATTATAGGTTTTTTCTCTTCTCGAGACTCGACGCTGAGGTGGGGTCCGTGTGACACTGGAATACCCTCTGACAACCTCAGCTTTGTCATATGCCATTGACAACATGACAGTGATCCCTCTCCCCATAAACACACACACACACACACACACACACACACACACACACACACACACACACACACACACAAGCAAACAATACATATACGTATTCAAACAAAAGAATGGGTCAATCTACAATGAACCTTCACAAAAAGAATTCTCCATATCACCATATATAAATCAAGAGGTTCAAACTTTCTTCACAACATCATTCTATAATTCTCGAGTGTTTGTTATATCTACTAAAAACAAAGAAACAAGAGAAGATGCCAATTTATACTCTGGGACGATTAAATATTATGAGAGAAATATTCACACAATATTCATAATATTTTGTGGGATCAAAATATTACATTTTTTTCAGTTTGATTTCAATATTCTGTTTTTTATGATTAATAATCAAATGAAAGCTCATATACAAACCGTGATAAAGGATAGATATCTACATTCATCATCGTTATCATTATCTTTATCGTTATCTACAGAGATCAACAGATAGACGAATACTTTTGAAAACATATATATTTTCGTGACCATAGTTTTTTCATGTTAGTGAAATGATCTGAAAAGTCTGTAAAAAGAAGGAAAAAAAAAATTTTTTGCGTATTTGTGAAACATGCATCACTTGGTCACACGAACGTGCGAGGATAAGAAACACGCACGTACGTGTATGGACAAGAGACACGCACTCACCTGGCCACGCTCGCGTGCATGAATGAGAAATGCGAGCGCACGTGACCACACGCGCGACCACGGGTATAAAACACAGGCTCAGGGTTTTTCCCTTTTTACCACGAGTGTTTATATATATATATATATATATATATATATATATATATATATATATATATATATATATATATATATATGTATATATATGTATTTTTTTTTTCTTCTTTTTAAGGAACGTTTGTTTGTTCAAAGGAAAGTTTATCATTCTTTTAAATAAAAAAACGTTTGTATTTCGAATAAAGTTCATTCGTTCTCTGGAAACGTTTATGTTCATATAAACGTTTTCTTTGTGTCATATATTTTGCCTGATTACGTCCCCATCTTTGCTGAAACTTTACTGTTTTCTTTACCACGAATTTTAACCCTGGTTGTTCTCAGTGAAGTTATTGCCTAACCTAATCATATAACTTCCTACTAGTTTCAGCCAGATGCTTTTAATAAAGACGAACCCTTGAAACTCTCTCTATCATCTCTCACACTACGACTCTTTCTTTATTTTCCAGTTGGTGCCTAGTAAAGAGGAGAGCTGTTACTCTCTTTATTATCTCCTTTACCACGAATTCTTCCCCCGTTGCCCTCCCCCCGGCAAGAGAGGTGGCGTAATTCTTGGCACAATAGCGAGGCATTTGGGCGGAAAATAGCGCTCCTAAGGGATGCTCTGAATGCTGGCGACCATTGTGGCCAGCGAAGAGCTGGCTGGCGATGTGCGTTGTTGTGCTGTGTTGCCGGCAGCTACTGTGTTGCTGCAGCTGTGTTGCTGCTGCTAATCGTGTGTTGCTGCTGTGTTGTTACTAGTGTGTTGCTGTAGTGTTGCTACTCGTGTGTTGCTGCTCTGTGTGTCAGAGTAGAACTCATATGTTAGGTTGGTTTCTGTTGCATTTACCATCCAGTGTATGGGATAAGATGTTTGGGTCATGATACAGTATACAGTAAGCTGTATATAAATTGATAAGTCTTCGAAGTAATACATCATACATTAGGTCTTGATCAGCGCAGGCATTTGGAAAATGATACATCTACAGTAGGCACGACGGTACGACCCTTGAGCACGAAGACACGACCCTTGAGCACAACGGTACGACCCTTGAGCATGACGGCACGACCCTTGAACACGACGTTACGACCTTTGAGCACGACGGTACGACCCTTGAGCACGACGATACGACCCTTGAGCACGACGTTACGACCCTTGAGCACGACGGTATACGACCCTTGAACACGACGGCACTACCCTTGAGCACGACGGTACGACCCTTGAACACGACGGCACGACCCTTGAGCACGACGGTACGACGGCCTGGACAGTGTCTGACAACGCAGAAGAGGAGAGTCTTCCTTCTTCAAGGCCACCCTGAACATGGGCAATGACCCACAACGAGGGAAGTAGAAAGCAACAGAACAAGTGATCGCAAAAGTCAGAAACACTTCGAGTCGACGTCTTTTGCATGTCTACAGCTAAGATATTTACAGACATGTCTCCTCAGTTATGGACTTACTGGTATTTCTCCTTATTCATCTGTTTCGTTGTCTATTTACAGACATGTCTCCTCAGTTATGGACTTACTGGTATTTCTCCTTCTTCATCTGTTTCTTTGTCTATTTACAGACATGTCTCCTCAGTTATGGACTTACTGGTATTTCTCCTTATTCATGTTTCTTTGTCTATTTACAGACATGTCTCCTCAGTTATGGACTTACTGGTGTTTCTTCTTATTCATCTGTTTCTTTGTCTATTCTTCACGTCAATCCCCTTCTTCTGATTCCTTCTACTGTCCCTAGTTCCCTGGAAAGGAGCCAGTGACCTCTTACTTTTTAGCGTTTCCATTGAAAATCCTTTTTGTGTGTTCCAGCTGACTCTTGGTATCAAAGCAACACACACACACACACACACACACACACACACACACACACACACACACACACACACACACCAGCGCCGCAAGTTCCTGCCTCTCCAGAAACACAGACAACACACTACCAACCCAACCCCCAAAGAAACACAAATGTCACACACAGACATCTCCTCTCACACCAAATTCCAGTCCTTGGTCACGCGCAACACAATTTACAATTACCATCAAGATGCTGTCTTTCAGGGCAAATTGTGGCCCCTCAGTGTTTCCTCCCGAGTGTTGCATCGCCGCTTATAGAACACTAGCAACACAGGCTGGCAATATTCACCACTGGTTACGAAAGAAATGACTGTGAAATAAATTGTTGAAGACTTTTTTGTTTTTTTCTTCTTCTGTCTTCTACGTTATAGAAGATGTGAAGTGGCGAAAGGGAAATACATTGTACTCTCCTACATTGGGCGTCTGGGTTAGCAGCACTGATATATGACTCTTGGAGGAAGATAGACAAAAATATTACCAAAAGCGTAATACATCTTAGATATCTTCATACTAGATTAAATTATAATATCGCTCAAACATCTTGCTCTTACTGTGTTTCCACTGGAAATTATGAAATGGCTGGGAATGAGATGTTGCTCTGCTGGGGAAGGAAATTCTAAGAGGCACAAACAGAAACATGAAAGAAAATGGAATATTTGAAAGTGGTATGAAATTCGCCAGAGAAAATGTTGTGGATTATATCTGGAATTTATGAGTCGTACGAACGCCAGAAAATGAAAGAGAAGAGGAATCATGAGTGGAAAGTAATCTTAGGGAAAATATGTAACCATGTAAAGAATGAACACACACAGACACACACACACACACACACACACACACAACAAACAAACAAAGGGCAAGACATTAGAGCATTACCAGAGGTCTGGAAGCTGCTGGAAACATCACCACCACCAGAGGTCTGGAAGCTACTGGAAACATCACCACCACCAGAGGTCTTGAAGCTGCTGGAAACATCACCACCTCCAGAGGTCTGGAAGCTGCTGGAAACATCACCACCACCAGAGGTCTGGAAGCTACTGGAAACATCACCACCACCAGAGGTCTGGAAGCTGCTGGAAACATCACCACCACCAGAGGTCTGGAAGCTACTGGAAACATCACCACCACCAGAGGTCTGGAAGCTGCTGGAAACATCACCACCACCAGAGGTCTGGAAGCAACTGGAAACATCACCACCACCAGAGGTCTGGAAGCTACTGGAAACATCACCACCACCAGAGGTCTGGAAGCTGCTGGAAACATCACCACCACCAGAGGTCTGGAAGCTACTGGAAACATCACCACCACCAGAGGTCTGGAAGCTGCTGGAAACATCACCACCACCAGAGGTCTGGAAGCTACTGGAAACATCACCACCACCAGAGGTCTGAAAGCTGCTGGAAACATCACCACCACCAGAGGTCTGGAAGCTGCTGGAAACATCACCACCACCAGAGGTCTGGAAGCTGCTGGAAACATCACCAGCACCAGAGGTCTGGAAGCTGCTGGAAACATCACCACCACCAGAGGTCTGGAAGCCACTGGAAACATCACCACCACCAGAGGTCTGGAAGCTGCTGGAAACATCACCACCACCAGAGGTCTGGAAGCTGCTGGAAACATGAATGCTGCCACGGAAACATCACCAGCACCAGAGGTCTGGAAGCCACTGGAAAAACACTCACCCAACCAGTAGGTCTGCGAACGCCAGCTGGAAACATCACCAGCACCAGAGGTCTGGAAGCTGCTGGAAACATGATTCCTTTAATGGATCTTGTTTCTCAATCAGATGCTCTCTCTCTCTCTCTCTCTCTCTCTCTCTCTCTCTCTCTCTCTCTCTCTCTCTCTCTCCCTCTTACACAACACACACACTCTCTCTCTCCTCTCTCTCTCTCTCTCTCTCCCTTATCACACTTACAGTGAATCTCTCTCTCTCTCTCTCTCTCTCTCTCTCTCTCTCTCTCTCTCTCTCTCTCTCTCTCTCTCTTCCACCCTCACCAGCCTCTGTGGTTGAGGCCCGGATCAATATATCCAGATCACACGGCTCTACCCACGTCCTCTCCCGTGTTGTGTCCTGAAGAGAGAGAGAGAGAGAGAGAGAGAGAGAGAGGAGAGAGAGAGAGAGAGAGAGAGAGAGAGAGAGAGAGAGAGAGAGAGAGAGAGAGTTAATGGACCAGGGAAATTCGAAGGAAAGTGAAAAAGAAAATAAATGACAGCAAGTCTAAAGCAGCGCCAGGGTTGGGTGTGGGACGGAATGTCCCATGGGTGGGATGGGAATCCCACAGATGGGACAGGGTGTCCCATAGGTGAGAATGAACATCCTTGGCGAAAGCCTTTTGGTCAAGGAAGAAAATGGAAGGTGGAAAAATATTGCTTTAAGGGCGGAAAGAAATCGATGATTAAAAAAAGTAGCGAAGGAAAGAAAACAGATTTTGTATAATAAGTAATATTTACTTACATATGTAAGTGAAGTATTCAATAGTCACTTAAATCTAACACAACCACACTTATAAAGTAGCATTCATACTGCATAAAGTTCATACCGCATTTTCTTTCTACTTTCTACTTATATGCTTATGTACTTTTTCTCCAACGTGATGGACAGATCCAAAGTTTATAAATATCTTCACCTGATTTACGACACGTCTCCTACAGCCAGCAGGGAGGCCACATTCAACTCTTTCCAGTCCTGTGTATTCAATAATTCCCTGTGTTGCATAGCAAAGGGTTTGGCTTGCATATACCAAATGCTTTCCAGAGCTGTGTTATTGCATGCCAGATAACACAGGAGAGACGAACATAGCAGAGGCAAGGTTATAAAGTCGACTACAACAGGTTTACTTCTACAACCATATCCCAGCTCTTCTACGACGTATGATTGTGGTGGTTTAGTCTGGTTCTATCTGGAAGGGTCCTGGAACAGGCTGGAATAGGATCTATCTGGAAGTGTCCTGGAACAGGCTGGAATAAGATCTATCGTCCGGGTGACCCCAATGTTCATTACAGGCAATGAGACGCAGCTCACATCCCAGCCTGGAAATCTGGAAATGGTGGTCGCTCTCTTCTTCGATTCTTTCCAGTGTGTGTATTTATCCAGTAGCGAGACACAACAGATATAGCCAAGGTCGAGTGTTTATCCCACTGGGAGAAAACCTTTCTTTGTCACTTTTGTGGCGTCCCGTTCTTTTGTTTTACCTTTCGTACACACACCAAATACCACCTGACCTTTATACATCTACCCTTCCAGACTCAGTTGCAGTCAGAATAATGTATGATGGAATCACACTTGCTACTATTCTTGTTCTTTGACTGACACCTTCAGATATATTCCTTTCTCAAGGGAATTCACGAGAGAAGACAGTATTCCTCACTCAGCCTGGAGTCAGCATGTATTTATTAACGAAGGGGAAATGCGTTTAATCTCTCTCTCTTGTAATATCTAGTCTCACTTATTCTTTACTGACGTAATATAAAGAATTTAATACATAGTGTAAGCTAATGATGACGAGATTAATCAAAGTCAGAGACATTTACAACACAAGATTTTGTCACACACACCCTCACACACACACACACACACACACACACACACACACACACACATACACACACACACACACACACAC
>NC_092280.1:2693800-2736300 GCF_036320965.1 Panulirus ornatus | reverse complement strand
GAGAGAGAGAGAGAGAGAGAGAGAGAGGAGGCTAACAAGAAGAAAATGATAAGAATTAGGGATATTATATTCTTTTTTTACGACACTCATATTGCATCACTGATGACGAGGTGAAGGGGGATAAAGCTCCTCTCTCTCTCTCTCTCTCTCTCTCTCTCTCTCTCTCTCTCTCTCTCTCTCTCTCTCCATCTATCTATCTATCTATCTATCTATAGCCTCAGCATCATCCCTGACACAAACAGCGCTGCTGGCGATCATGGCCACAATCCACTCCGTGCACCAGCGTAGCGCCTCGTCTGGTGGACCAGACGCAATCAGCGAGAAAACATCATCACACACACACACACACACACACACACACACACACACTCCCCGTCCCTTCTCCCTCCTCCTCCTCCTCCTCTTCCATCCTACCTCCCTCTCTCTCACTCCCTCCCTCCCTCTCCCTGGCATCACTCACTCTCACACTCCTGGAATCCTCCTCCTCCGTATAGCCCAAACACCACCTCGAAGCCTCGCACGACCTATCCTTATTGTGGTAACGTCTCGCTCTGTCTCCCGCCGCTACATCCATTCCTCCATCCCTACCGGTGGGGAAGGTGAGTGTGTGTGTGTGTGTGTGTGTGTGTGTGTGTGTGTGTGTGTGTGTGTGTGTGTGTGACGTCTCGAGAAATCAATCTCAACTCCCTGTGCCTCGTCCATCCACCCTCCCGACGCCCGTCCATGTTCCACGGGCTGTAAAACACAAGAGGAGCATCGCTCCACTGACGACACCGACCACGATTTAAGGACAGACATTTTCCATTCCATAAATTTTCTCAGCTATCCTGCATGTTGCCCGCCTCTTGGCCCCCAGACTCGACGTATATCTCTCATTCCATCTTCTTGACAAAAGATATCCAGATCCCTCGAACTCCAGTCACCCACCTATCCATCACAATGTCTCCATCTTTCTACTCCACCTACAGCAGCCTTGAATCACACTGTCTCCATCTCTAGACTCCATCTACACCAACACTAGCCTTCAATCACACTGTCTCCATCTCTAGACTCCATCTACACCAACACCAGCCTTCAATCACACTGCCTCCATCTCTAGACTCCATCTACACCAACACCAGCCTTCAACACCAGCAACACTCCCACGTTGCAGGTGTTGCTGGATGGTGTTTGGTATGTGATGTGTGGCCCAACAATTGTGTTGATTGGCTGGCCTCCTCATGCAAACTGCAACACAAATTGTAGTGTTGTTTTGTGTTGCATTCCTACAATTTTGGAGGGTTTGTTGGTCCCATGAATATATATATATATATATATATATATATATATATATATATATATATATATATATATATACCGGGGTCGACGTGCTGTCAATGAATTGAACCAGGGCATGTGAAGCGTCTGGGGTAAACCGTGGAAAGTTGTGTGGGGCCTGGATGTGGAAAGGGAGCTGTGGTTTCGGTGCATTATTACATGACAGCTAGAGACTGAGTGTGGACGAATGTGGCCTTTGTTGTCTCTTCCTAGCGCTACCTTGCGCACGTGCGGGGGGAGGGGGTTGTTATTTCATGTGTGGCGGGGTGGCGACGGGAATGAATAAGGGCAGACAGTATGAATTATGTACATGTGTACATATGTATATGCCTGTGTATGTATATATATATGTATACCTTGAAATGTGTAGGTATGTATATTTGCGTGTGTGGACGTGTATGTATATACATGTGAATGTGGGTGGGTTGAGCCATTCTTTAGTTTGTTTCCTTGCGCTACCTCGCTAACGCGGGAGACAGCGACAAAGTATAATGAATATGAATATATGAATATAGATATTTACAAGAAAACCTGTAATTTTACTTTAATGTTACATCGCAAAAATAATAAATGAAATATAGCAAATATTCTCCAAAATAGAATATATTAAAAAGATGATTTGTCCGTTTTCGCAACTTGATGACGTCAGAAGAAATCCGTTCTTCCCCGTTCGTATATAAGACGTCTCGTCTTGGCCCAGATTTGATGAACGATCAAAAAATATTTTTTTCTCTCTCTTTTCTTTAAGGGTTCAGCTCTTACTGATTGGGATGAGTGGATGATTAATCGTCAAAAAAAGATTAAAAGTACATTTTCTTTTTACATTTTTTTCTTCTTTGATAATATATCCTTTCGATGTCTTGTGATTAATCCATGGCGAAGTAGGCCAAGATTAGATTAATCTTTGATGCAGTTGGCCAAGATCTGATTAATCTGTGATAAAGTAGCTCACGATCAGATAAGTCCAGAGTGCAATAGAGGATCAAATTAATCTATGACACAGTTAACCAGAATAAGATTAATCCACGATGTAGTAGGCCATGATCAAATTAATCCACAATGTAGTAGGCCATGATCAGATTAATCCACGATGTAGTAGGCCATGATCATATTAATCCACGATGTAGTAGGCCATGATCAGATTAATCCACAATGTAGTAGGTCATGATCAGATTAATCCAAGATGTAGTAGGCCATGATCAGATTAATCCACAAATCAGTAGGCCAAAATCACATTGATATATTATACAGTGGTTCAAGCTTACATTAATCTATGATACAGCTGGCTCAGATCAGATTAATCCACAATGCAGTAGGCCAAGATCATATCGGTTTATAATACATCAGACTTGGATAAGATTTATGTATCATTCAGTGAAATGAGTTAAGATTATTCCATAATACAGTAGGCTTGGATCAGCTTAACAGTGCAGTAGGCTTGGATCAGCTTAATGCAGTAGGCTTGGATCAGCTTAATGCAGTAGGCTTGGATCAGCTTAATGCAGTAGGCTTGGATCAGCTTAACAATGCAGTAGGCTTGGATCAGCTTAACAATACAGTAGGCTTGGATCAGCTTAACATTGCAGTAGGCTTGGATCAGCTTAACAATGCAGTTGGCTTGGATCAGCTTAATGCAGTAGGCTTGGATCAGCTTAACAATACAGTAGGCTTGGATCAGCTTAACAATGCAGTAGGCTTGGATCAGCTTAACATTGCAGTAGGCTTGGATCAGCTTAACAATACAGTAGGCTTGGATCAGCTTAACATTGCAGTAGGCTTGGATCAGCTTAACAATGCAGTTGGCTTGGATCAGCTTAACATTGCAGTAGGCTTGGATCAGCTTAACAATGCAGTTGGCTTGGATCAGCTTAACATTGCAGTAGGCTTGGATCAGCTTAACATTGCAGTAGGCTTGGATCAGCTTAACAATGCAGTTGGCTTGGATCAGCTTAATGCAGTAGGCTTGGATCAGCTTAACAATGCAGTTGGCTTGGATCAGCTTAATGCAGTAGGCTTGGATCAGCTTAAAAATGCAGTAGGCTTGGATCAGCTTTACAATGCAGTAGGCTTGGATCAGCTTAATGCAGTAGGCTTGGGTCAGCTTAAAAATGCAGTAGGCTTGGATCAGCTTAACATTGCAGTAGGCTTGGATCAGCTTAGCCTATGATAGAGTAGATCTGGATCAGATTAAACCACGATGCATTAGGTCAGGATCAGATCAATCAACGTTGCAGGAGGCCAGGCTCACATTAAT
Source organism: Panulirus ornatus (assembly GCF_036320965.1). Lineage (NCBI taxonomy): Eukaryota > Metazoa > Arthropoda > Malacostraca > Decapoda > Palinuridae > Panulirus > Panulirus ornatus. The sequence continues at coordinate 2,732,729 of NC_092280.1, read as the reverse complement.
CTATGATATAGTGGGCCAAGATCATATTACTCCATGATGCAGTAGATCAGCATCACATTAATCTATGATATAGTGGGCCAAGATCATATTACTCCATGATGCAGTAGATCAGCATCACATTAATCTATGATATAGTGGGCCAAGATCATATTACTCCATGATGCAGTAGATCAACATCACATTAATCTATGATATAGTGGGCCAGGATCATATTACTCCATGATGCATTAGGCTAACATCACATTAATCTATGATATAGTGGGCCAAGATCATATTAATCCATGATGGAGGAAGATGGGATAACATTAATCTATGATATAGTTCAAAACCAGATGATATTGATGGGAGAGAGAGAGAGAGAGAGAGAGAGAGAGAGAGAGAGAGAGAGAGAGAGAGAGAGAGAGAGAGAGAGAGAGAGAGAGAGAGAGAATATTGCAAAATCCATATGATAACAGATTAGATAACACAATGCGATGATGATAAAGTAAAGGTTATCATAAAGCCATGCGATGATAACACGGCAAAAGACGGTGGAATGAAGAGTGCAAGTTAAATATAAATTCCACTCTTTATGCTTTATGTGGTTGAGTGTTGAAACAAATGTATCACCATTATACCCATTGTTATTACTCTTACTTCTACCATTATGAAAATTAATGGCACACCAGGAGCCCATTTTTCTCGCTGAAGCAGAGAAGATGTGATGCGTGTTTTATTCTTTGGGGAGGGGAAAAAATGAGTGTCTCTCTGGTTATGGTGTTGAGTAGCTGGGTCAGTGTTGGGGAAGTGGTGGTGATGAGTAACTGGGTCGGTATTGTGGCAGTGGTGGTGGTGTTGGTGGTGAGTAACTGAGCATCAGTGTTGGGGGTATTATGGTGGAGTAACTGGGTCAATGTTGGGGAAGTGGTGGGGATGAGTAACTGGTTCAGTATTGTGGCAGTGGTGGTGGGGGTGAGTAACTGGGTCATTGTTAGTGACGTGGTGGTGATGAGTAAATGTATCAGTGTTGGGGGATATGATGGTGGTGATGAGTAACCGGATCCGTGTTGAGGCTATGGTGGTGATGAGTAAATGGGGCCAGTAGTGAGACCATGGCAGTGGTGAGTAAGTGTCAGTGTTGGTGTTGAGTATATGGGTCAGTGCTAAGGTAGTGCTGGTGAATAAGTGAATCAGTGCTGGTGCTGTGCTGGTGAGTAAAGTAATGAGTTTAGTGTCGGTGATGGTGAGTAATAGGTGAGTATCTTATCAGTGATGGGAGAGAGTAGATGAAGAGGGAGTGTATGAAATAGGAGAAGAGGAAATAAGGACCCAAAAATTGTTGTAAGAATCCAAGTTTTGAAGGGAATGTCTATGATGAGGCAATACCATTATATCAACACACCCTGGAATCTGTTCCTGGGAATGGGAACGTACATAAGGGACTGTTCCCAGGAATGGGAACACCTATAAGTATGTACCTAGGACTGGGAACGCATTGGTGACTACTAGTTTGAATAGGAACGTGCCTGATCCCACATATTCTCGTTCTGAATATATCTTAAACCACAAATATACAAATGAATCATTAAAGTTCCCATTAGAATTCTCCTACATTGTAGTTTGCATAATGTATTTCCAATACAGTAATGTATTGTGTTGGCATCTGTTATTCTTGCCTGAGGTTCAACAGAGGCTTTTAGACATGGTGTTGTAAAACCATGAGACCACAAAGCAAGACAAGACTGGATCTTCGACGCCAGTGGGCACTAGCCTTTCTCCCCAGGGATGCAACTCCATATTTACACATATCCTCCTGTCTTCCCGGCTTCCTTGGCGTCTATAGTTCAACCTATCGATCGAGCAGTACACGTACATCACGCGAGAGGGGTTGATTTGACCCATATTATCTTGTAAGAGCCCTCCAGTAAGGGATTTCCAAAACCTTCTATGACCTTGACAAGAGAATATATACTCTTGGATTCTAAGATGTGGTGTCCTCTCCCATCTAACTCCTGTTCAGCAGCGCTACCTATTACCAAAATTCTCGTCGTAGGTACATATAAGTAGGTCGTCCACTCGCCTTCCTCTCGTTAAATCAGGTTGGGTCTGTCATCTCCTGCAATTCACAACCCATCATGTCTGAAGCAAGGATATTTTGCCAGTCGCCCACTTGTCCTACACTTTCCCTCCAGCTCCTTTCTCTGTCCTGGCTTTCCCCTCAACCAACGCGTGTACTCATTCCCCGTCGTGTCACTTCGCACTTACATCACACTCGCATACGCAAGAGTGGAAGTGACAGACCCCTTCCAGCGTCCCCTTCTTGTATTCTCCTCCTTCAGTGCCGTGTTTCGTTACTCCTCTCTCTCTCTCTCTCTCTCTCTCTCTCTCTCTCCCTCTCTCTCTCTCTCTCTCTCTCTCTCTCTCTTGATTCGATATAACCTCTCCCCCTCTATTACCATTAACGAGAATACTTCCCAAATACTTTGTCTGTCTTCCACATCTACGTTTTCTCGTCCTCATCTCGACCCTATCTTGGACTCCTCCATCTACCCCGATTTTCCTCACCATCTCTCCCATGTCTGCGTCTCGTCAGTCTCTGATTATAGTAATCTTCCACTGCACCTCACAGTGCACCCTGGCCAGGGCCTTTCTCACCTCTCACTCCCTCTAGGTATTAGCTCACGCTGCAACACTCCATCACAGAGAAGCATTCTCGCTTCCTTCACGATCAAGCTGACGTACTAAGCAAGAATTCGCGTCTGCTGGGGGCTTCATCCGCAATACTGGAAGCCTCAAGCTTCATATCCAGGGCTTCACGCTTCGTATGTACGTGTTCACAAAAGCCCCTTGTGATACGTCATGCACCTGACCCCCCCTGAGCCATGCACTCCCTTGCCCCTAACGCGATACTCATGACCTTCCAGTGAACACACTCGTTCATCCAGTAAAAAGACTCCATTCGTAGGATAAATCATTCCAGGACTTTCTTTAATTCTCCTTCCCCCTTTTTCTTAATGTATCATTCGTTAAATTCCATGACTGATGGTCACACTTGACTTCCAGCATTTCCAGATACGATTTCTCAAGTGAAATTTTGAGTAACCAGAATTTTCTCACCAGCACTCATCACCTCACTCTTCTCCCAACTCATTCCTTCCCTCATACATATGCTCGTCACATCACTGTATTCATTCAGGTATGAGACACATGTGTCTTGCCCTCAAGACATTCTCATTTGCAGCAGAAAAGACTTATGAAGACATTATCTATGTCTTTCTTTTCCACTCGATGACCCTTCAATCTCAACTCGTATATTCAACCTTCTGTTCTTCCCATTTTATTCTATTACTCAATCTCACTTCATTCGCTCATCACCATCAACTTTACCGTATCTTAAATGAAGTACTACGATTGTTATCTAATTACAGGCATTCTGTAATCTCTCCTTAAAGTATCAGTCAAATGAATAAAACTAGAAATTTGGGTATATTAATAATTTTTGTCATCACGTCTTGCATAGTTCCTTCACGCTCCGACGTTCCATTGCATTTACTGAAAGCTTTCCTTCAACTTTTTCTTCAGGGCCTTAATTGGTCTTCCATCACTTCTTTCATTCACTTCGAAAATCATGGTAACCACTATATCAACTCTGCATTCATTAAACTTCAACTAAAAATTTTGTCTTTGATTATATGTTTTCCTTTATATCATTTTTCTTTGTTATAAATCATTGCTTTCTTATCATTATTGATCCACACACTTCTTTCAGGACCTGATCCACACACACTTCCTTCACGACTTGATCCACACACACTTCCTTCACTACTCCCTCAGTCAAATAAGAGAGATAAGATAAACAAAGTTCTTTGAGGGTAACTCTCTGTAACCTATCATTCTTATCTTTTATTAGTTCAATTCTTATCTGGATTTCTTTCCATCTACTATTTCACTTCTTATCATCTTTCTTTCGCCCTGTCTATCGATTTATTCATCTATCAAGATATCATCTAATGTGTGTAGTAATTACGTTTGATAATTAAAGTAATATCTGTAATATCAGAGACGGTTTGCGTTATGTTGTATTTGCATATGCATTTTTACACAAAGATATCTATTCATCCATCAAACTGCTTATCTATCTATCTATCTATCGATTTATCTATCTATCTGCGTTGATGTCTGTCCATCTATCTACCTATCTGTCTATGTATCTATATATCTATACAAGGCCAAGGACACTATAATGATACGTTTTCTCCCAGTTTGTGGGCAGGTATGTGTGTGTGTGTCTGTATGTGCTTTCTCTTCAAAACCCTTTTACATAATTCATAAGCTAAAGCTACTGTGTATACTCTGATGCGGTTTGATAAACTTAACTGGAAAATTCGCCTAGATGCACACACACACACACACACACACATGAGAGAGAGAGAGAGAGAGAGAGAGAGAGAGAGAGAGAGAGAGAGAGAGAGAGAGAGAGAGAGAGAGAGAGTCTCCTTAGCGATCATGGCTATAGAAAAAAAAGTAGATTGGGACAACGTTTGAAAGATCTCCAAAAAATTTGACCTAATTTTTCTTTTTTCATTTATGGGAAATTTTACGTCCATTTTCTTTTACTCTAATCCCTTAATAAAAAAATATATGACCATTTTCTTTGGTTTATTTCCTCTTAACTCCCTTAACATCATGATGGAGAGACGAGCTCTTTGCTGATCAGCTACTGAAATCATGACTTAGGAATTTGAAACCAGTCTGTACTCCTTCAATCTGACCTTCACTCTATGGTCAAAACCTGTTCCAAAACCAAAAAATATCATGAGGGGGATTTTTTCGTATATATATTTCATTTAGAAAGAGACCAGAAGTTTCTGTCTCTGTCTGACAATACCCCAGGTAACATGACGGGTCGTTTATGGACCATTATATTCTATCCTCGCTCTTAATTTCTCCAGTAATGGCCATGGGAGACTTTTTCTTTTCCTTCCCCTTCCCCATCCCGTGACGTTGTCTTTCCTGGAGGAAGATGTATCTCTAATTATTCCCTGGGTTTATCTTTTGTCGTCACTCTGTCTGCATATCTGTCATTCCGTCTACCACATCCATTTTTCCTCTCTCAGTTTCAAGATCTTTCTAAATCCTTTTTCTCTGTCGCATCTTCTGAGGTTCTGCTGGTGTTTTTATTCTTTTTTTACTAGCTTTGAAGAACAGTGAACATGGAGTGCAGAACTCTGGCAGAATATGTTCTTCCTCTTGCATGCCTTACGCCTGTGTTCTCTCTTCTCCTCTTCGTCAGTCAAGATTTAGTAAACTATTAGGTTAAGGTAAGACATCTAGAAGATAGCCTCCGTGGTGGTGTTGTGGTCAAAGATGCCAATCATAAATGATGGAGGAGGTTGGTGTTCGATTCCTGGGTATGGCAGATAGCCCACAGACATCCTAGCCCTTCCTCCTGCATTTCCAGGGTTTGGGTCAGTAGCTAGGGAAATGTTACAACGAGAGCGAAAATTCACCTTCAGCGAGGCTGGAAATGGAGTCTTATAAAAACTTCTCACTTCCAAGGCGCCCACATCTCCCTTCTTCTGGAGGTAGCGCACCCCTTGGGACTGCATGACCCTTGAGAACTGAGTCCTGGGGTGACTATAGATATATACAAGTTAGTCATAGGGTAATATTACATGGATAGAAATGAATTCTGGGGTGATTATAGACAGATAGAAACTAGTCGTGGGGTAATCATAGATAGAAATTGGTCCTGGTTGCGGCACTCGGTCCACAGTCAACCCAGCTGTTCATCCACCCTTCTATATATATATATATATATATATATATATATATATATATATATATATATATATATATATATATAGTGAAATCTTTCAGACCACAAGAGTCTTTGGCGTTGGTGAGACTATGATGTATCCAGTGAGGCCGGTGGGAGGTCGAAGCTTCCAGCAGCCTGGAAAATTATGCCTCGCTCGACCCCCCCTGGAAGCAGAGAGGGGAATAGAGAGAGAGAGAGAGAGAGAGAGAGAGAGAGAGAGAGAGAGAGGAGGGTCTGTGATCTTTAACTTTTAAGCCAGAAGGCCCCTCCTCTCCCCTCAGCAAAAGTAGATCTCAGTACATTGGAGGAAGTCATCTGGAGGCGTATCCAGGAAGATGGCGAAGTTCATTCACAGTGTATTGCACTCCGTTATAAACCCTGATTTAATCAATGACTCATTACTCCCAGCTGTGACGTGGGAGGGAAGAAGAACCCCTTCCCTACATTAATCAGTTAAAAGAGACGAAAATAATCATTTATCTCACGACTGGAGATAAGATTTAGCGGCGTTTCAATATAGATTTTCGCGGACACACACATACACACACACACACACACACACACACATACACACACACACACACACACACACACACACACACAAAACACAACCTTGAAATAATCCCAGTGGGTCTAATTCAACGTTAAATCTCCCAGACCTATAATCATAGATTAGGATCCAGCTGGAGTAAATCCACATGACCATTTTTATAATAATACACCCTCCTCCTCCTCCTCCCCTCCCCCCTTTCCCCTCCCCCCCCTCCACCATACCCCTCCTCCTCCCCCCTCCTCCCCCCCCCCTCCCCCAGACCATGTATTCGCGAGATTATGAATAAACTGTTTATTTCGTCATGGAGTATTTGGAGCTTTAATTCCAACCTCCGTTAATTCCCATTATAATCAGCATTAATCACCGAGTGAAACTTAATGGTAATCAGTTAATTACATAGAAACCAAAAGGCGATATGATTTCACGCTAAGAATAAAGGAAAAATAGTTTATTTTTTTTTCATGCAAATTTTTCTTTTATGGTAGAAAATACAGCAAAGGAAATACGGCAAAGTGTGGTTAGAGTGCGTGGAGTGGGTGCATGTAAGTGTGGGTAGAGTGCGTGGAGTGGGTGCGTGTAAGTGTGGGTAGAGTGCGTGGAGTGTGTGCATGGAAGTGTGGGTAGAGTGCGTGGAGTGTGTGCATGTAAGTGTGGATAGAGTGCGTGGAGTGTGTGCATGGAAGTGTGGGTAGAGTGCGTGGAGTGTGTGCATGTAAGTGTGGGTAGAGTGCGTGGAGTGTGTGCATGTAAGTGTGGGTAGAGTGCGTGGAGTGTGTGCACGTAAGTGTGGGTAGAGTGCGTGGAGTGTGTGCACGTAAGTGTGGGTAGAGTGCGTGGAGTGTGTGCACGTAAGTGTGGGTAGAGTGCGTGGAGTGTGTGCACGTAAGTGTGGGTAGAGTGCGTGGAGTGTGTGCACGTAAGTGTGGGTAGAGTGCGTGGAGTGTGTGCACGTAAGTGTGGGTAGAGTGCGTGGAGTGTGTGCATGTAAGTGTGGGTAGAGTGCGTGGAGTGTGTGCATGGCAGTACACCACACTCTCTGATATCCTGGTGTACCGAAAAAAGCTTCTTCAGTTCCTGGTAGTTCCTGGTCAATCCTGGTTGTTCCTGGTAGTTCATCACAGTTCCTGGTAGTTCATGGTAGTTCATCGTAGCTCCTAGTCGATTCTGGTTGCTCCTGGTAGTTCATCGCAGTTCCTGGTAGTTCCTGGTCAATCCTGGTTGTTCCTGGTAGCTCATCACAGTTCCTGGTAGTTTCTGGTGGTTCCTGGTCGATCACTGTAGTTCACGGCAATTCAAGGAAGTTCAAGACAGTTCATGGGAGTTCAAGGTAGCTCATGGTAGTCTATGGCAGTTCATAGCAGGTCATGGTAATTTTCGAAACTACCCTTCCCACTAGAATGTCAGATCTTAGCACTGACGTGTGACTTACGAAAGAGCAATTTTGCTTTCACAAACACAACACGTCTAGTGTTACTGAAACGTAAAAACACTGTGTTGTCAACATTACGGTAAATCGACTATGTAAAAAAAAAAAAATGATAATTGATAAAGAGCTAAAGAGACCCTTAGTATGGAGAGAGAGAGAGAGAGAGAGAGAGAGAGAGAGAGAGAGAGAGAGAGAGAGAGAGAGAGAGAGAGAGAGAGAGAGAGCAAACGTAGGAGTTAGAGGAGGAAAAAAAGAGAGAGAGATAGATGGACATGGAAAGCAAGAATACGTACTTGAAAATATCATAAAGGAACCAGGAGACGATGTGGGAACGGGTTAGGCCAACCCAATACCGAAAGGAAAGATTCTTTTTACAGCTATTTTTCTGCTTAACTCGAAAGACTCATTGTTGTTATATACTAGCTGGGTTACCAGGAGCTCCATGGAGGGGAAATGGCTCTTATAAAAGGCTTTAAATCAGTTTGAAAGGCAGTCTTATCGGCCTTTTAAGGCCAAGCTCTGATAACCTAGCTCCATGTCTTTGATCTGAGGTTCGCAGACTATAATATGAAGCTGATAGATCTCCTGTTATGAATAAGGTCAGTGAACTAAGTGTAATTTCATAAGGCCTTTCGAAAAAGCGGCTTTTGGTGGCCTTAGAATAGATCTTAAAGGCCCACGAGCGATGGCTTAAAACTGCCCAAATCATGAAGTTCCTAAACCCTAAAATTTGGGTCCCATACACATTAGTGATATATATATATATATATATATATATATATATATATATATATATATATATATATATATATATACATATATATATATATATATATGTGTGTGTGTGTGTGTGTGTGTGTGTGTGTGTGTGTGTGTGTATGTGTGTGTGTGTGTGTAAATGGAAAGAGAGTTTGATTAGAGAACTTATAAAATGTGACACAGAACTTTGGAAACCTTTAAAACGTCATGTTGCTGCACCTGCTGAATATATATATTTATCAGTTCATACCATTACCAGTCGAGCACATGCGAAACTTCGAATATTCGCGTTCCAGGAGAGGTAATTTGCTCGCAAACCCTTGCCAGATGTCCCATTTGGCAAATTAAGCCAAGGACCCTCACGTACACACCAACTGCTGTTCCCACCAAAAAGGTTTTTTAAAATAATAGAACCCCCTTCACCCCCTTCCCCAAAATGTGGCTTTTGTTGGCTAATTCTCTTAAATGCGATAGTTAGGCTAAATGTTTCAGCGTCGGGGTAGGTGAGTGTTGAAAGTTGGCTGGGCAAAACCGAGAAAACAATTGTTTTAAAAAATTCTTTTTCAGGCAGTGTATGTTCTGGTGTGAAGTCCATAAGCCATTAAGGCAGTAGGGAAGAAGAGATGGAGTTTGTATATGTATATATATATATATATATATATATATATATATATATATATATATATATATATATATAAAGGTGAAATCACACTTCAGCAGTAGTTCATACAATTATATTTAACATGTAATTTTTCTATACATGTGGCACGACATGTTTCGTGGAGACAATCCACCTCATCATCAGGTACCAGTACTTAACAAAGTTATTTAAATCCCAACATCACACTTGAGTCCCGCCGTCCAGCACCAATCTGTACAGACCAACCACTGTCCGCTTTGTCTGGCAGTAACCGTTGTAAGGGAGAGTGATTATGGGCGGTCACGTGGCGGGGGTTGACCTGGGTAGCTGGGTGTGTCTTGAACAACTTGGTTAATGCTAGGATGCGCTTTAAGACTGCCTGGGGACAAATCAAAGTTCTTAGTATTAGCAATTAAGACAGATTCAATGACGTTACGTGTGGCATAATCAGCAGAGGTGTATAGAATAACGGGATTTTCAAGATCTATGGCCAGGGTGATCATTTTCATGACAATGTTTAGCGATCGCATTTTTGTGGTCATCCCTGCGTACTGCATGACGGTGCCAATAACACATCTCCGTTACAGTTTTACCTGTCTGGCCTGTATGAATATATTTACATGCCTTGCATTTGACGGCGTAAACACTCCCAATTGTTGCATGATTTGGCCTACTATCTATTAAAGTCTTACTGATGGTGTTATTGTACTGGAAAGCAACATTGCAAGCAATGTTTTTAAGAACATGTCATAGGTTAGCTAAGTTGGGAGAATAGGGCAAGACTAAACATTTAGACTTATCCATGTTTGTCTCATTTTTGTTACAAGAAACATAAAATGTTTTCTTAGCTTTCCAGTAAGCTTTGTTCGCAAACCAACTGGAATAATATAACTACCAAAAGATACGTCTTATATGACTACATTCATCTACCAGGCCTGTGGGATCACATATCCGTAGTGCTCTTAAAAACACAGACATAACTATGACATTTTCGTAGAAGAATCATGTACTGAGAAATGATGAATACAACTCTCAGAGTTGGTAGGCTTTCTGTAGATTTCAAAGTACAAATGATCAGATTCTCTATTTATCAACACATCTAGAAAAGGCATTTTGCCTCCTTTTTTCCATTCCATCTTGAATTTGATAGTGAGGTGGATGTTATCAGTGTATGAAAGTGGATGGGTCTTTCTTAGTCTGTCTCTTGGCGCTACCTTGTTAACGTGCATAATAATAATAATAATAACATTCATTAAAGAAAACATCACGGTCTTGGAAGGGTGGCCACAAAAACCACACATCATCCACGTATCTAAATCAGACACACTCAGCTACCCAGGTCAACCCCCGCCACGTGACCCCCCTTAATCACTCTCCCTTACAACGGTTACTGCCAGACAAAGCGGACAGTGGTTGGTCTGTGCAGATTGGTGCTGGACGGCGGGACTCAAGTGTGATGTTGGGATTTAAATAACTTGTTAAGTACTGGCACCTGATGATGAGGTGGATTGTCTCCACGAAACATGTCGTGCCACATGTATAGAAAAATTGCATGCTAAATATAATTGTATGAACCCCTACTGAAGTACGATTTCACCTTTATGCTATCATTACGGACAAATGTGATCATCATATCCACACACACACACACACACACACACCACACACACGCACACATGTATACTAAAATATACATACTCGTATCTCCTTATCCATATGCATGAACACAGACACGATGCTGTTGTTTCTCATCTGTTCTCACAGCTGATGAGAAACTGTGAGAATTCATCCACCACAGTTATCTCTCTCTCTCTCTCTCTCTCTCTCTCTCTCTCTCTCTCTCTCTCTCTCTCAGTGGTTGATCGTACTTTCAAAGACATTGCCGTCAACCCCTGTTTTTGTAGACATCAACTCTAAAAATATAATTTCACTCCTCACTGGGGCATGAAGAAAAGTCCCTGGATATTCAAATGTTTCTCAGGTAAAATCCTCATTGTCAGACGGTCTAGCGAAAGTCTTTGCAAAAAAAAGAAAGATGCTTATTTTAATCAAGAGCAGAGCGCATTCAGTTCGTCATTTGTTGGCCGCCATTATCATGGGCAAGATGGCGTCGCTGTAGTCACTCTCCTTAATGAAATACTCTCGCTTGGAATTATCTTCTTACCACTAAGAAAAGAAATGCAGCTTTTGAATGCGCGTCCCACATGTATATGTAAAGGCTTGGGGGATGTCAATGGTTTTGCTGCGGGTATATAAATTTAGTGCGAGGCGGTCGCAAATGTATATAGACGTACTGGCGTGTGTTTGAATGAGGATGTATATACTGGGCAATAGTATATAGCTGCGTTGATGTGTATTTGCAGTGTTTATACATATATTATGCCTTCTGATACAAAATGGAATGGATACAAATAGTGTTATGGACTTGTAGATATGATTTATATAGACTTGTAAATGTCTTTTACACAGAACATGTTTTTTACATGTTGTTAACGGAGTTACAGAACTGCCTATGTCAGGGTTGTGGTCCATCACAGAAGCTGTTGTTGAAAACATTACTTCTGCAGTGACTTAATTCTCATAGTGTACACTTACGTTTCATTATGGTATACTCTTGTAATCCCAGTAACTGGGAACATAGTTCAGTACACAGTAGACTATGCACAACTCTCTTGTTCCTCTCCTACATATATGGCCTCAGACGTTGGCCTGGGAGACACGCTCAAAACCCACAACACGTATTTATCACAGCCAACCAGAAACACTGAGTTTTAAGTGTGTATATATAAACTCAACTCTGTTGTTGACTTACTCATGTGCCGTGTTGTGCATTCAAGATAAATTGGAAAGAAAGATGCATAAATGGACTTAGTTACACACCAGAAACTAGATTTGTTAACTGAACTTCAACTAAGGTAGGTAATTGTAAGGTTTTCTCTTATCCTTAGCGTTGATAATGCATTGTGCATTGTAACTAGATTGGAATTCATTTCAATGATTTTCGTGCATTATTGGTTCCCCAAACGCCAATAAACTGTGTTCAGACAGGCTTACCAGTGTGCAGTCACATATGTTACTATTCCCTTTCACTTCAAACCTCGTTTAAGCTCCCCATGTTTTAGACCTATTGATAATACCATATTTCAGCATCAACAACAACATCTCTTTAGGATTCACTCATCTGCTATGTGTGGAAATATTCCCGTCGCTAATATTAGTTCAATAGAATTTTTCATATGAGTAGAAGTTTTCCCTTGTCCCATTAATATGCAAATCTTCAATCTCCTTATCCCTACATTTCATCAATCACCAACCTTTCACATTCTTTACTGTACACACAACTCCACCTTGAAAACGTCTACAACAGGACTACAGTCAAAGTCCTACAACAGCAGCTGTTGTAAGAGGATATAGTCCCACAACTCCTGGGTCCAATAGCACTACATTCAAAGCCCTAAAGTAACAGTTGGGGTTGCAGGAGATGCCACAAGCTGGCATCATAACCTCACTTTACATGTAGGGTGAGTTTGAGCAAGGTAAACGGTTCCACTGTATAGGCACTGTGTCATTCTGAGTGCCAACCCACCCTTCTACCCACCCTTCTACCCACCCTTCTACTTACACTAGGGACATGTTGAGTGACGAAAATACATATTCCTATACATATGTATACTACATATGTGTCTTCATCAGCGTATGAATCTTTATACATCTTATACATACATCAGTAAGAAAGGGTTTTCGTATATGTAGTATTCATATAGCCATACGTCTTCATATGTATGTTGGTACATATTGAAGTTACATATATGTATAAGGTTAGTGTATGTGTGAGGCTAGGTACAATTCTTAGGCAGGAGATAAACTCTGATGATGTTGGTAAAACTGTGTGAACATTGCACATCTTTTTTTTATCTCTATTTCTCTCTATCTCTTTTTTGACTCTCCCTCTCCCACAGTCTGTCCTCCCCCACCTCCCCCCTCTCTCTCTCTGTCTCTTACGCTGTCTGTTTGTTTATCTCCTAGTGTGTGTGTGTGTGTGTGTGTGTGTGTGTGTGTGTGTGTGTGTGTGTTACAGGGAAAGAGTTTTACACTCGTGTTGCCCCGTCTCTGAACCTTGCTTATATGTATGTACCATGAGTTTACACACACACACACACACACACACACACACACATATATATATATATATATATATATATATATATATATATATATATATATATATATATATATATATATATATATATATATCCTAAAGCTTCTCTACAGCCTATGATTCAAAGGAAACACTTTGCCACAGTCAAACTGGACAGTCAAAAAAGAGAATAAAACATTAGTATATCTCCACAAGACTAATAGCTTTGGATTTCAATTGAAAATATTTGCAACGGTGTTGTAGTATTTAGAGAATACATTCTAATCTGGCTGATCGTGATTTGCAGGATCGAATGCTATTTTACAATGGTAAGTCGATTATAGGGTGGGCTTTGAAGATTAAGGCAATTGTAGGGGGTTTATTAGAGTAAAACTAGGTGAAATACTTATAGATATGATCAATATATATATATATATATATATATATATATATATATATATATATATATATATATATATATATATATATATATATATCTTTTTCTTTCATACTATTCGCCATTTCCCGCGATAGCGAGGTAGCGTTAAGAACAGAGGACTGGGCCTTTGAGGGAATATTCTCACCTGACCCACTTCTCTGTTACTTCTTTTGGAAAAAAAAAAGAAAAATGAGAGGGGAGGATTTCCAGCCCCCCGCTCCCTTCCCTTTTAGTCGCCTTCTACGACACGCAGGGAATACGTGGGAAGTATTCTTTCTCCCCTATCCCCAGGGATAATATATATATATATATATATATATATATATATATATATATATATATATATATATATATATATATATATATATATAATCCTTGCTTAACTATTCCCTACAGCTAAGACTGATCTTAATGGTTTATTTTCCAGTCGAAATGTAACAACTTTCAGAGGTCTGTTTTGACTCTCGTGTCATGGTAAATAGTGTTCGCTGGTTGGTTTGTTCCCTGGGAAACACAAAGCCACTTTTTGTCCTCATTCTTCACCACAATGCCAGCGAACAAACCAGCCAACGAACACTATTTACCATGTCCAAGAAACACATAAATTGAAACATTATAATTTCATTCTCGACAGTAAGAATGATATTTATAATTACATCTTACAGTAATGTATCATTATATAACAAAATAGTCATTAAGCTAATCAAACATCAGTCAACAATAGTCAAAGTATTTTGATTTTGTGATAAGTGATCAATGATCCTGTAAGACGTTAATCACTTATAACACTTGTCTATAATTTTGTCATACAATAATAAGTAATTATGCGCTACAATTGTCAATAATCTATCAGTCAAGTAGTTAATGCAATTCTACAACAATAGTCAATTATATTTTAATACAATATTCCATAATCATTGCTACATAATTGGACAATAATCTTTTAATACAAAAATAAATAATCATTATAAAATAATCAGTAACAATAATCAGTGTAGCTCCATCTAAGACATTTCCATCAGAGGAAAATGTGTCAATTATTGTCCAGTTATTGTCCAGTTACTGTCCAGTTATTGTCCAGTTATTGTCATTTATTCTACGAATAATTTTGTCAGGTTTTAGAAGGACTTACAAAGAAGGACTTAGGGTAGGTATGCAAGTTAGGGATTTGAACCTAACTTAGATACATATAGCCCTGAGGTAGGGATATTGACTTACCAAGTTATGTCAAGTTAGGTACGTTGACGAGGAGAAGTTAAGCTAAGTTTCTCCGACTAAAGTTATTTGTGTTGGTCAGCTGAACTTAACCTAGCGCCAGCAAAGTCATGATGAGTCGAGGTTGATAAGAAGTTAATGGAGCGTTAATGAGGGACTAATTACCCCATCAACCTTTTTAAGGACGGCGGTGCGACCATTTGGGTATGATGGCCTGACCTTTGACCTGACTCTTTCAAGTTATGGTCGAGTCGAAGGCCGGGTCATCATACCCAAGAGTCGTACTGTCGTGCTCAAGGGTCACGCCGTTGTACTCAAGGGTCGTACCGTCGTGTTCAAGGGTCGTACCGTCGTACTCAAGGGTCGTACCGTCGTGCTCAAGGGTCGTACCGTCGTGCTCAAGGGTCGCCCCGTCGTGCTCAAGGGTCGTACCGTCGTGCTCAAGGGTCGTACCGTCGTGCTCAAGGGTCGTACCGTCGTGTTCAAGGGTCGTACCGTCGTGCTCAAGGGTCGTACCGTCGTACTCAAGGGTCGTACCGTCGTGCTCAAGGATCGTACCGTCGTGTTCAAGGGTCGTACTGTCGTGCTCAAGGGTCGTCCTGTCGTGCTCAAGGGCCATACCGTCGTGTTCAAGGGTCGTACCGTCGTGCTCAAGGGTCGTCCTGTCGTGCTCAAGGGCCATACAGTCGTGTTCAAGGGTCGTTCCGTCGTGCTCAAGGGTCGTCCTGTCGTGCTCAAAGGCCATACCGTCGTGCTCAAGGGTCGTCCCGTCGTGCTCAAGGATCTACTATAGCGATAGCCGAGAGGAAACGAGGCGACCATGATCTGGCAACACTGTCTCACTGCCCCGGCCCACCTCCTCTGTATTTGTCTTACTCATTAAGTAATTGGGAGCACTAATTGCCGGGGTGGTGTCGGCGACAGTTTCAGTAATTAAGGTGAGGGTGATGATGATGATGATGATGTATATACATGTGTGTCCCTTACGAGAAGCCAAGAAAAAAAGACAGTGACGGTTTGGTTGGCAAGCATCGAGTTTAATTCCACTGTCGTGTGTCTGTGGGAAGTACTTCCCTGGGCAGTGCCAAGTGGGGTAAGTGTCGTCAGCTGCTGATTCAACGTCTACTGGCACTGTCCCCTGACAGTGACAGGGCGAGACACTGTTTTTACATCACTGGCCTCTCGTAGTTATCACAGAAATCATTTAGCTGTGGTGTAGGGCACTGCCTAATATCTCTCTTTATCAATTGATTGTTCTACGTCATCTGTTTCGTTCTTGTGTCTCCCCTGACGATTGTGATTATTACACGAAAGTGCACTTGGGAACTTATCGTGTTTCATTTTCCCCGTGGGTTATCAGCTGATACTAGATCACGCGAACCACTGTGACATTTTGAAATAATATATATATATATATATATATATATATATATATATATATATATATATATATATATATATATATGAAGATGAAATCACACTTTAGTAGGAGTTCATACAATTATATTTAACATGTAATTTTTCTATACATGTGGCACGACATGTTTCGTGGAGACAATCCACCTCATCATCAGGTGCCAGTACTTAACAAAGTTATTTAAATCCCAACATCACACTTGAGTCCCGCCGTCCAACACCAACACTGTTTGCTTGGTCTGTACAGATTGGTGTTGGACGGCGGGACTCAAGTGTGATGTTGGGATTTAAATAACTTTGTTAAGTACTGGCACCTGATGATGAGGTGGATTGCCTCCACGAAACATATCGTGTCACATGTATAGAAAAATTACATGTTAAATATGAGGAAACTCGTACAACAGCTGATCCAACATATAGGAACATGAAGTCATCAGCTGATCGATACATAAAGAATGACGTTGACAATTACCACAGCAGATGGGCAATTATCGGAACGTCTGTTATTCCATCGTCACCTGAATAATCACAGATCACATCTTTGTCCTTATCTAAACAGCTAATTAATCAACTAGGAATACACTTCATTATTTCCTCTGATGCTGTACTCCCATTTAAGTCTCTCTTTCTGTTCAGACAGATAGATAGATGAATAGATAGATAGATAGGTGGACAGATGGATAGATAGAGAGGAAGATAGATGTACAGATTGCTGGGCAGGTAGACAGATGAATAGATGGGTAGATAGATAGAAAGACAGATAGATAGATGGATAAAAACAAAGAAAAATTGAGTAGATGAAAATATAGATAAAAACACAGATATAGACAAACAAACAGATTAACAGTTAGCAGAATAGACAGGTAGAAACAGGTAAGAAGCCAAATAGAAGATATGAGGAGAGACAAAAGATAAGATTGTGATAAGTGAAGTAATTTTTTTTGTTTATAACACATCACACACACAAGTCTTACAACTTTGTATCACTAGCAAAGACACTGGAAGTGTCATGAAAAAGACACCAGTATCTCTTTTCTCACTTTCTTTATAACCACACCTTAAACCTCTCCCGCCAGAGAGACATATATGTATACACAGGCACACATAAGCCTCCACCACTCTCCTCTGTTTCGCTCGTAAACTTGGCAAAACTGCTTTGCGTTGGCTGGCCTGTATCAACATAAATGAAGAACGCGAGTATGGAGATGTTGACCATCATGCACAACATGGCTGGGGTGTGTGGCGAGATGTGTGTTCACGACGAGATGAGAAATCCCTCATTAAAGCCAGGTTTATCACTCTGTTCTGTCATGGCTAGAGTAGTGATTATAGTAGTAGTAGTAGTAGTAGTAGTAGTAGTAGTAGTAGTAGAAAAAGTCGTAGTAGTAGTAGTAGTAGTAGTAGTAGTAGTAGTAGTAGTAGTAGTTAGTAGTAGTATTAGTAGTAGTAGTTGTAGTAGTAGTAGTAGTTGTAGTAGTAGTAGTATTAGTAGTAGTAGTAGTAGTTGTGGTATGCCTGAGAGTCGTACCTTTGTGCTCAAGGATCGTACCGTCGTGTTCAAGGGTCGTACCGTCGTGCTCAAGGATCTACTATAGCGATAGCCGAGAGGAAACGAGGCGACCATTATCTGGCAACACTGTCTCACTGCCCGGCCACTTCTCTGTATTTGTCTTCCTCATTAAGTAATTGGGAGCACTAATTGCCGGGGTGGTGTCGGCGACAGTTTCAGTAATTAAGGTGAGGGTGATGATGATGATGATGATGATGATGATGATGATGATGGACATGATGATGATGATGATGATGATGATGATGATGATGATGATGATGATGATGATGATGATGATGATGATGATGATGATGATGATGATGATGATGATGATGATGATGATGATGATGATGATGATGATGATGATGATGATGATGATGATGATGATGATGATGATGATGATGATGATGATGATGATGATGATGATGATGATGATGATGATGATGATGATGATGATGATGATGATGATGATGATGATGATGATGATGATGATGATGATGATGATGATGATGATGATGATGATGATGATGATGATGATGATGATGATGATGATGATGATGATGATGATGATGATGATGATGATGATGATGATGATGATGATGATGATGATGATGATGATGATGATGATGATGATGTATATACATGTGGTCCTACGAGAAGCCAAGAAAAAAAGACAGTGACGGTTTGGTTGGCAAGCATCGAGTTTAATTCCACTGTCGTGTGTCTGTGGGAAGTACTTCCCTGGGCAGTGCCAAGTGGGGTAAGTGTCGTCAGCTGCTGATTCAACGTCTACTGGCACTGTCCCTGACAGTGACAGGGCGAGACACTGTTTTTACATCACTGGCCTCTCGTAGTTATCACAGAAATCATTTAGCTGTGGTGTAGGGCACTGCCTAATATCTCTCTTTATCAATTGATTGTTCTACGTCATCTGTTTCGTTCTTGTGTCTCCCCTGACGATTGTGATTATTACACGAAAGTGCACTTGGGAACTTATCGTGTTTCATTTTCCCCGTGGGTTATCAGCTGATACTAGATCACGCGAACCACTGTGACATTTTGAAATAATATATATATATATATTATATATATATATATTATATATATATATATATATATTATATATATATATATAAATATGTGTCTCTCTTACGAGAAGCCAAGAAAAAAAGACAGTGACGGTTTGGTTGGCAAGCATCGAGTTTAATTCCACTGTCGTGTGTCTGTGGGAAGTACTTCCCTGGGCAGTGCCAAGTGGGGTAAGTGTCGTCAGCTGCTGATTCAACGTCTACTGGCACTGTCCCTGACAGTGACAGGGCGAGACACTGTTTTTACATCACTGGCCTCTCGTAGTTATCACAGAAATCATTTAGCTGTGGTGTAGGGCACTGCCTAATATCTCTCTTTATCAATTGATTGTTCTACGTCATCTGTTTCGTTCTTGTGTCTCCCCTGACGATTGTGATTATTACACGAAAGTGCACTTGGGAACTTATCGTGTTTCATTTTCCCCGTGGGTTATCAGCTGATACTAGATCACGCGAACCACTGTGACATTTTGAAATAATATATATATATATAATATATATATATATAATATATATATATATATCTATATATATATATATATATATATATATTATATATATATATAAACATGGATGCCAATTAAACTTTATTCACTTAAATATATCATATAATTGCAACGCCTCATGGTTATTTAAATGCGGTGCAGTATAGTGCTGTGTCTTGCGGATTTAAACGCCTCTCACAGTAGACATTTAAATACCTCGGCCTCTGTCTCAGCTTTTTAAAATCCTGCTGCGCCGGGGGCGTTTAAACACCCCGACCAGCGTCGCGTCGAAGACATTTAAAAAAAACTTCGGATTGCCGGAAACGTTTAAAATACCTTCTTGTCCCTCAGACGTTTAAAGATCTTGAGAGACAATTGATCGTTGAAAGACCCTGGGGGGCGTGGCATATACTCACTCCTTCCATACTGTAGTGATGAACAGTTTTTCTTAGACCAAAATAATTCGTTCTTATGAGTTAAATAAGATTATGTGGTTATGTGGTACATTCCCCACATGTATAATGGAATACAGCAAGACTGTAGTGCACTGTATGTTGCTACGCAGACTAACTACATAAGTTCTGTAACCATATATCATGGGTTTTTGAGTCTTCCTTTGATCAAAGTTATTTGCTGACTGCTCAAGTTTTCTCACGTCTGTCCCTGAAGTTTTGAAGGAAAAAAGTTTCTTTTTCTTTTTTTCTATTTTGGTGAAACTTGATACATCTGACTTCAGTGAAAAGAATCAAGACAATTCATTTCTACTCGAGCGATTTATTTCTTATCCAACTGACCGAAGACGATAGATTTATCTTAAGTTAAGAAATGGTTGAAATTAATGAATAAATGTGAGCTTAATCATTTTAATCACTCTCTTGAATTCACATTGTTCATACTAAAGACGAGGATCTCAAGCTGTTGGGTAGTTAAGGAGTGATTAGACATTTTGGAAAGACATAGTGGACTAAAAGGGGTCAGTATAGCTAAGTCTATCATGACCTCTGACCTTTTCTATAGAGTTATAATGGATCATTCTCGTTATTCTAAGATAAACAACTTCTGGGCTGTAATCTGTTAGAATAGATGTGGTTTTCCAAGGTTTATATCTGCAGTTACCGAACTGTGTATCCATTGCTGAATGATATGATTTCGTCTAATCACTTGGTTGCAGAAGATAAGATAAGATATCTTTTTGGTAGCCATAGGAGGAGCAAGATTACGGCCGAAGTAGCGAATAAGATAAGCGGAAAGATTACGGATAAGCGTGTCCGGTTTCACGAACAAGTGGAGGTCCTATGGAACGTATAATCCGGATTTGAGATAGGTTACTGTGGTGTCCAGTGATAGACGGGGGACGACGTATGGTAGACACAAGACCAGGTGTTGGGGGCCACTTGATATTAGCTGGATCGTTGGAAGTTCTCTCTCTATCTCTCTCTCTCTCTCTCTCTCTCTCTCTGTCTCTCTCTCTCTCTCTCGGGCCAAACCTTTATGTGTATGTGTGTGTGCGTGTGTGTATGTGCGTGTGTGTGTGCGTGTGTGTGTGTGTGTGTGTGTGCTTTTGCCCCGCTTGCATGCAATTCCTGGTCGCTTCCTCCTGCTTGTATGCAACACACGCTTACATCCTCCCACTTACATCCTCCCGCTTACATCCTCCCACTTACATCCTCCCACTTACATCCTCCCACTTACATCCTCCCGCTTACATCCTCCCACTTGCATGGCTCGTTGAGAATTACCTGAGACCTGGCATTACATTCCACGTTTCTTCCTACACTCATATACGATGACACTGTCTCGTGTACCGTGAACTGTCTCGTGTACCGTGAACTGTCTCGCGTACCGTGAAGTGTCTCGTGTACCGTGAACTGTCTCGCGTACCGTGAACTGTCTCGTGTACCGTGAACTGTCTCGCGTACCGTGAACTGTCTCGTGTACCGTGAACTGTCTCGTGTACCGTGAACTGTCTCGGGTACCGTGAACTATCTCGTGTACCGTGAACTGTCTCGCGTACCGTGAACTGTCTCGCGTACCGTGAACTGTCTCGCGTACCGTGAAGTGTCTCGCGTACCTTAGGGTTAATAGCTATCTTTTTCCTCCAGACCCACAGGTAATTTGCATAGGTCTCCCCCAGGCTAGGGGGGGGGGGGGTTGGTACACCCTCCTTCTCGGCACCTGCTCGAGATCTATTGGTCGAGTAGATAAAGATATATAAACTCTCAGGTGTATATAATGAAGGTAAAGCTCTGTCATATCTGAGAGCAATGGATCGTATTTGTTAAAAATTCATTGTTACAAAGTTGGATATATCATATGTTTGCCAAATAGCGTCCTAGCATCGTCTCTTCGATGTATATCAACTGACTTATGTTTCTCTCTTTTGTCTCCCCTGATGATGTGATTATTACACGAAAGTGCACTTGGGAACTTATCGTGTTTCATTTTCCCCGTGGACTCATAGGAATATATATATATATATATATATATATATATATATCATTTTTTTTATTATACTTAGTCGCCGTCTCCCGCGTTAAGAAGGTAGCACAAGGAAACAGACGAAAGAATGGCCCAACCCACACACACACACACATGTATATACATAAAACGCCCACACATGCACATATGTCTCTCTCTTACCCTTCCATTACTTGATCAAATGACCTCACACCACATATCGTTCTCGGACATGTATTTGATACTTGGAACGATCGAGGGTAGTTAAGGGAATTTTTAAATACGGACATTTTTTCTCAATAAATCAACCCTTTATTTCTCACGTATACTAATATTCTTTTCCTTTATTTCCCTCGTTATCATTAGACTTAATGACGCTCTTATTACCATCATTACTCACGTTACTGATATCACCAAATGGCCCGATAACACAGTGACGTAACGTAACCCTCAGTATGATAACTTATCTTGACCAAGATATGGCTCACTATCCTCCACTGACAACCGGGCTATCTGGCCCATTAGTTACAGTTTTATTGTTCATATACCAGCGGGATTCGAACCCTCCGGGTCCAAGTTATTTCCCCGCAGATAGCGCAGCCAGTGAGGCAGACCAGAGAGAGAGAGAGAGAGAGAGAGAGAGAGAGAGAGAGAGAGAGAGAGAAGGTATTCAGCGTCTGGGTCTTGTAGAGTTGACATGTTTGGCCGAAGAGAGAGTCCTTCTCTGAGGGTAATTTTCAGCTGGGTGAGGGGTCACGCCTGGTGACGAGTACATGTGAGAACAACCAAATGTTTGTTTACTCCGACGAGAATCGCACAAGAGGAGACATATGAATACAAACCCAAAATCTGAGACTGAAATATGTATCTAAGGTTCTATTCGGAACCTGAATCTTCATATGTTTCCCTTCATGTTCCTAGCCTTCTAATGCAGAAAACAGGATTAGAATCTATATCTAAATTAGACAACCCTCTTATAAGGACGTATATCTATCAAGACGAGAAATTGCTAATTGCTACACGTGTCTGATGTCATATATATATATATATATATATATATATATATATATATATATATATATATATATATATATATATATATATACATATATATATACACGCTTCTGTATCATACCAGAACTATGATTTTCACGAGTATCAATATCCACCAATCAGTATCTCTAGTTTATCGATTATATGACTGAAATGAAATGGGAACTTCATTCTTTGAAGTCCAATGCATATTGAAAAATGTATATATGAAATGCGTCCTTTCATGTGCAGACAATATTGAAATGTGATAGTTCAGCTGAAGTTTGTTCTACAGTATTCAAATGACTAATTAACATGAAGGTATATGATAAACGCTTTAGCACATGTGACCATTAATGAATCCAGGACAGTGTGTGTAAATTGTGTATTCTAATTATATTGGTAATAAGTTGTCTGTTGATGTTTGCATTAGACTGGTTGCCAGTTCAGTGCTTCGTGATGGAGTTCAGCCAACTGTTCTGTGATATCTATTTACACACACACACACACACACACACATATTCTTCGTCTTTCTCCGTGAATGTTTGTAGGTTTCAGTACAGACTGTGTATATTTCCTCGTCCTTACGTGTGTTTGCCTTAGCATGCATATGTTTATGATTCAGTTATGTTACATATATTCCAGCAGAGGAAAGAAAGTATTCCTACACTACTTGTGAATGAGAGAGGATTATATAAAGATTAGGACATGGCGAACACAAAAGATGGGTCTGGGAAAATGCCTTTCCCTCCTGGAGGTGGGATCTGACCAGCTCGCATCACCTGGCCATCATCTATCACCATGGACGAGATGTTTATACATATACACACTGCCTACAGTATTCATGTGATGGAATGTCTATCTTCGCCAACATCAAGTTGACATCCTGGCTTCATTATCGATCCAGCGGACCTTGAGGCATGCCCTTCGTCTTGAGGGTTAACTGGAATCGATTCCAGAGGAGAACGTAGAGCAAGAAAGAACATTAGGGCATAAACAGTCTGGTGTTCCAGGCGCTGGGGTATCTGGGCTTAGCCCATACTATGATCCTTGTGTGGGACAAACTTAGAAAATCTCCTTTTCAGTTTCTTAACACTTTCTTGTTGTTTTGTTTGGCCCAGGGTTTAAAATCTTACAGAGGCGTGTAAACACTGGATGCACACAGGTGTTTGAGGGAGCGGTGTTGAGGTAGGTGTTTTGTTCTCGCGTGTGGGTGTGTGTGTGCGTGTGTGTGTGTGTGTGTGTGTGTGTGTGTGTGTGTGTGTATCTCAAGACATAGAAGTTATACACAAGATTAATAGACGGGGCAACAAGGGAGGCGTAAGACTATCTCCCAGTAACCGCCCCAAAAATAGTAATTACGTAGTATTCGTATCTCTCTCTCTCTCTCTCTCTCTCTCTCTCTCTCTCTCTCTCTCTCTCTCTCTCTCTCTCTCTCTCTCTCTTCTCGTGTGAGCCAGGGGCAGCCCCGTTATAACACCACCCTGATCTACTGCAGCTCAGGGACAGACCCACCTCCCTCCCTTCTACCCTCACCTCCTCCCTCCACATCAACAAGCCAGCCAGCTGAGTAAGACCCGCCAAACGACTGAATGACTGACTGACTGTCACCATCCTCAGTCAAGTCCTCCTGCAGCAGAAGGAGCAGCAGGAGCACGGCCTCCTGAAGCAGCTCCTTCAGGTATAAAAAGGAACCCCTCCCCCCCTTAACCCCTCCCCCCAAAAAAGAAATAGAAATAAAAGAATCTTTAAACCAATATATTCCAATTTCTTTTTTTTTTTTCTGGAAGCGCAACAATTCATTGCGTCTTTCGAGGTCACTGAAAGAGAAAATGTCTTAAATGGCCCAAGAGAGAGAGAGAGAGAAAAAAAAGAATTACTTTTTATTCTTTTTCATTCTGCAGTGTATGGAAGGAGAATATGGTCAGTGGCAGATACTAATGTGTGGATAATGGGCTCTCCTACTCCTATCTATCTATCTATCTACTATCTATCTATCTATCTATCCATCCATTTATCTATCTATCTACCTATCTATCTATCTAACTATCTATCTATCTATCTATATGTGTCTGTCTATCTATCTATCTATCTATCTATCTATATGTGTCTCTATCTATCTATCTATCTATCTATCTATCCATCCATCTATTTGTCTATCTGTATATCTATCTGTCTATCTATCTATCTATACACTGACCCGAGCACCGGTCCTCGGCTGTGACCATCAGTGCTGCTGGACTAATTCATCTAGGACAGGTTGTTCCCTGGTTGACCCTGTTCGGGGACACAGCTCACTATTTTGCTGCCAAAATTGCGAAGGAAATAATACTTTTAACCCACATGAGATTCAGGCCCAGCACTGGAAAATGTCTGCACCACCATTGTCAATTTTGTTCTCGCGAATTTCTGCCAAAAAAATAGAAAAAAAAGAATATAGTTCACTCGGATTGGCTGGTTCTAAGCAGGTAGTTTAGATCTGACAACCAATAGGGATAGAGATACGTCGGTCTATTTCCAATACAGGTAAACAAGGTGGGAAATAACTTGTACCATAATTCAAGTTTAGTTTCACGTCTTCATGACATTTTCGACATATGAAACGAGTCATTTGAGAGAGCTAACGTGACCCCCCCCCCCCCCACCAGACAAAAGAGAATAACCAGAGAAATTATGAGAATTCTGAGCGTAAGAGAACGTTCATCTTATCATGGGAAGTCTTTTCCCCATGTCTGCCTTATTATCTTCATGGGGACAAAGGCTTCAGTCGCGGAAGATAAAAAAAAAAAAAAGAAAAGAAAAAAAAAAGATATGAAATGTTCCCTCTTCAAAGCCAAGTCTTTGAGTGTGATATAAATGAATCAAAAAGAATAAAAGGAGAGAGAGAGAGAGAGAGAGAGAGAGAGAGAGAGAGAGAGAGAGAGAGAGAGAGAGAGAGAGAGAGAGAGAGACAGAGAGAGAGAGAGAGAGAGGACGAGATGTCTTTTTTTTGAGGAGGGGGAAAACATTTTTTTTTTTTTTAAAAGGGGGAGGCAGGGTCATGATGGTTGACACAGACGTAATAGTCACCGCTGGAGACGTGCAAACAGCCATTCTCTTTTCGTGTTTATAAGCCGAAGTGATAGCTGTAGAAGAGGGAGAGAGAGAGAGAACCAACGGGTCAAAAGCAGTGCTTGTGTGTTGGCAAATCGAACAGGAGACACCGAGTTGATGAGCATTCCGTTTTCTTCGTTTGATATATTATCCTGATGATTTCTCCCGTTCATTTAAGTCTGGTTAACGAGCGCGGCTTTACACTGTCTGTTATTATAACGTCTTGCCAGAGTTATTAACGGTGATGATAAGCGAAATGACACCGGCACAGAGAGAGAGAGAGACAGACAGAGAGAGAAAGAGAGAGAGAGAGAGAGAGAGAGAGAGAGAGAGAGAGAGAGAGAGAGAGAGAGAGAGAATCTGGCTAATGAACCTAACATCAATAAATTTGCCAGGCAACAAATTGCCCTCATAACAGCAAGTTATGTATGCACTTCCTTCATCACCATGAATTCATGAGGAAGCCCATTCATTAGGGATGTGAGGGCTCAAGAACGCATGGCCAACCAGGCAAACCTAGACTTGAGAACGACACCGAAGGAATGAATTACGACAGATCCTGAGAAAAATCAACAACTATCAAAAAAAAAGGACTAAAAACCAGTATTGGGATTAGGTTTTGGCCCAATCTTTAACATGAACTACACTGACTCATCCTCCAGCGATTGGAGAATACTCATCCAAAATATGGGAATCAGATTGGGCCAAGAGCTTGTCCTTTCTGTCAGGCTATGAAGAAAACCGTCTAAAATATCCCGAAAAACCACTTCGGCTTGGCCCACTACAGACTACCTAACCAGATGAAGATATCAGGAGACACGGCCCTCTTACTAGCCCAGTGGGAGAATGGACAATGGGGCTTCTTGGCCAGTATGAACACTCTTCTTGTCAAGAAGGAGACCAGAACAGCCGAAGAAAATAAAATAAAGAGACAGCCATAGTGTTGAGGGATAAGTGATACGGTCGGTAGATAAGATGGCGACCATCCATATTCTTTGGTGACAACATTTGGACGAGACTTGGCTGACGTGGTCCTCAACACGGCTCAGATTGAGCCCCGCAGCTCACACTTCCTCAACCGTGGTCGGTATTTTGACCACGATGTCTTCAGCCCTGAACACCAGCCTCTCAAACCCAAGCCACGGAAAATGAGAAACCACAAGGGAATTGCGAAGAGCCTGATGGAGGGAACGCTTCCAGACCTTCTGTCACTTTCGTTGTCTTACACAACGCGGAAACAACTTCACGATCTCTCTCACGGAGGGAAAGTAGGTCCCCCCCTTCCTCTCACTCTATAACTGGTGTTGGTGAACCTACTGGGGTTTTCCAAGGGCTCCAGGAACTAGAGAGGTCTTGGCGTCATCAACTGCCCACCGGAAGGCATCAGACCAAACCAAAGCAATGTTCTTTGGATGCCACTGTGTTTAAAGTACGTGTTCAGGTACAGGAACAGAAGAAGCTTGTAAAATACAACATCCTTCATCTTTGTTGCCATTACAGTAACTTTAATAATTCGTATCAAGGACATACTTCCGTCACTCATACAGATACCATCCAATGCTCTAACTGGCTAATGTTGACTGGAGTCTACCAGCGAATCCAGAAAGTTAAGAGGGTCTCAAATCCATGTATCATAACGTCAGACACAGTGACTTTGATACAGACTGAAGTGCCTGTCCGGAGGCCACACGGAACACTTCATGTCGCTTAACTTCTCCAGAAGACAACCCTATTCGGACAGCAACTGTCAACCCGGATTTATGACAGCCATTTCGTAATATTCCTCAGCTGGGTTTAGAAGTTATCTGATTTATTTTATTGTGGAGACGCAGCAACAAAATTGTTAGGTGAAAAAATTACAGTTACGAATCTTAGATATGAATAAACAATTTATAATTCAATCTCGGGGCTCTTCTTATGGCTGCACCTCAAACAGGAGCAGGGAAATGATGAACTTTTTTTGAGCAACCAGAAAGAAGCAAGTGGAGTCTGACAACACCTGTACACACACACACACACACAAGTATCTATATGTGTATGTGTGTGTGTGTGTGTGTGTGTGTGTGTGTGTGTGTGTGTGTATGTGTGTGTGTGTGTATGTGTGTGTGTAGGTGTGTGTGTGGGTGTGTGTGTGTGGGGACGAATTTCAACTCGAGCACAACACAAAACCATAATGGTCTCGACAGAGGCAAGTGAAACAGCTGAGCCTCAGTCCTTGACTGCCAGACGCACCCTTGACAGTTCCGCTGCCTCACACTGACAGCTTGACTGCCAGACGAACCCCTGACAGTCTCGCTGCCACAGTGGCAGTACGAGAGAATTCAGCAGAGATGGCGAGGCTAATAGTCAGCAAGGCCTTATTAAATTACGCCTTGGGCTGTACCCGCAATGCGACGACATGAAAGCCTTATACTTATGTGACGTTTAACACCAAGTTACATCTATATATGTGGTATACATCTATCTGTCTGTCTGTCTGTCTATCTATCTGTCTATCTGTCTGTCTGTCTGTCTATGTGTCTGTCTGTCTGTCTGTCTGTCTGTCTGTCTGTCTCTGTCTCTCTCTCTCTCTCTCTCTCTCTCTCTCTCTCTCTATATATATATATATATATATATATATATATGTATATGATCACACTCGTCCGTAATGATAGCATGAAGGTAAAATCGCACTTCAGTAGTTCATACAATTATATTCAACATGTAATTTTTCTATACATGTGGCACGACATGTTTCGTGGAGACAATCCACCTCATCATCAGGTGCCAATACTTAACAAAGTTATTTAAATCCCAACATCACACTTGAGTCCCGCCGTCCAACACCAATCTGTACAGACCAACCACTGTCCGCTTTGTCTGGCAGTAACCGTTGTAAAGGAGAGTGATTAAGGGGGGTCACGTGGCGGGGGTTGACCTGGGTAGCTGGGTGTGTCTTGAACAACTTTATGTTTTCGTATTTTGTCAATTCTCTCCTAGTGATTTGGTTAATGCTAGGATGGGCTTTAAAATTGCCTGGGGACAAATTAAAGTTCTCAGTATTAGCAACTGAAACAGATTCAATGACGTTACGTGTGACATAATCAGCAGAGGGGTATAGAATAACGGGATTTTCAAGATCTATGGCCAGGGTGATCATTTTCATGACAATGTTTAGCGATCGCATTTTTGTGGTCATCCCTGCGTACTGCATGACGGTGCCAATAACACCTCTCCGTTACAGTGTTACCTGTCTGGCCTGTATGAATATCTTTACATGCCTTGCATTTGACGGCGTAAACACTCCCAATTGTTGCATGATTTGGCCTACTACTTATCAAGGTCTTACTGATGGTGTTATTGTACTGGAAAGCAACATTACAAGCAATGTTGTCCAGAGCATATCTTAGATTAGCTAAGTTGGGAGAATAGGGCAATACTAAGCATTTAAGCTTATATATATATATATATATATATATATATATATATATATATATATATATATATATATATATATATATATATATATATATCATAGAATAATCAAGGCTGTTGCTTCTATAGATGAGACGTATTGATATAGCATCAGTGGTATTATAGTGCTATACAATACCATAATGGATCAGTGTTTTTGTTGCTGTTGTTGTTGTTGTTGATATGTACGGTATTCCTTCTATCTTCTATAGCATTATATACACTTCACCTTTTTTTTGTAAAACCACTCTTAAGAATTGCCGTCATAAGGATTATTTTTTTTTCTCCTTTTCAGACAAGAAGGTATGTTGTGTTGTCGATGCTTGAAGTAACCCGATCACTCCTTCTTCTTTTCCCTCTTCCAGGCTCCTCAGCTGTGGGGTTCCAGCGGTTCCTGGTCAGGCCTGAGAGCGTGGAGGTGACAGAGGGGACGGATGTGTTCCTGGAATGCGTGGTTGAGGACCAACAAGGAAAAGCACAGTGGACCAAAGATGGCTTCGCTCTTGGTCAGTCAACCTTGTAGTTCTTTTAGACTTGCAGTTTCATGGCGCCTTTTTTTCTCTTTATTCTCAGTCGCTGAAAATACTTCATCTCTTCTTGATATGATTCAGATTTCTAGACCAGTTTCTACTGCTTAGGTTTTTAAGGTCATATTTTTATTTGAAATAACTGTCGAGGTACATTTTTCTCTTTTTAAACGTCCTAAATCCACAGCCGATGGCTTTCATACACAATGAGTCTGGATTATCCTAAAAGAACGGCCCTTTGAACGAGTTCGTTAAGACGGATTCAGTGTCTGAACGCGATTATTTCGGGTCTGTTGCAAGAACCGAATTTCCATCAATTCTCTCACCGTCACTCGATTCCTTTGTGGCCCAACGGATGTGAGAATGTGCTTCTGTTATATTTTGAAATATTCTCTGAAAAAAAGATGGCCTCAGAGAGAGAGAGAGAGAGAGAGAGAGAGAGAGAGAGAGAGAGAGAGAGAGAGAGAGAGAGAGAGCGGGAGGGACCATATTGGACCATGGTATACGCTTGCCGACTTTCTGGTCGATCGGGTGATGGATATCGGGACAAGAGACACTTGTATATATCGGAAAGCAGCAGGAAACACTGGAGGAAAGAGAGACGAAAATAATAAACAAACATTTAGGATAAATCGAAGGGAAAATGATGAAAAAAATGTAATGTATATTTTTCCCCTGTGGTCAACCATTGATAATGATAATGATGGTTTACTACTGTCACTACTACTGCTATTACTACTACTACTACTACTACTACTACTACTACTACTACTACTACTACTACTACTACTACTACCATTTCTACCACTACTGCTGCCACTATTAACAATACTACTACTACTAGTACTTCTGCTACTACCACTGCCATTACTATTACTACTACTACTACTGCTACTACTACAACTACTAATGATAATAATAATAATAATAATGATAATAGTAATAATGGTTACAGTAATGAGAAGAAGAGGAAGAAGAAGATGATGATGAAGAAGAATGGTGATAATGGAAGAATATGAGTCGAGAATAAAGATAAGATAAAGAGTGGTAAGCAGGCAAAAAGCGCCAGGCGAAAAACAAATGAAAATAAAACTGAAAGAAAATTGTTATTGGGTGGCATCTTGGTAAGAAAAGAAAACGGGGATTTTGAGGACGCCTCAGACGTTCTTGCTGAGAAAACTCATGAATATTCCCAAGACTCATGAATATTCTCACGACTCATGAATATTCTCAAGACTCATTAATAATTGGAGGTGGGTCGAGACATGACAATTTTCCTGGTGCCTGAAGAGAAAACGTATTTTCCTAATTTATATTTTTTTCCTCAAAATGTTTTCACAGACGCCTCACATTGCGTTTTCTCTACGTTTTCTGGCGAGACCACAGGCTGATATGTGTAGTGATGAGTGTGTGTCCTTGCCGGGTGAGTAAGGGATTCTTGGGTTGAGTACAGGACTTGTGGGTTGAGCACAAGACTTGTGGGTTGAGTGCAGGACTTGTGGGTTGAGTACAGGACTTGTAGGTTGAGTGCAGGACTTGTGGGTTGAGTACAGGACTTGTGGGTTGAGTACAGGACTTGTGGGTTGAGTGCAGGACTTGTGGGTTGAGTACAGGACTTGTGGGTTGAGTACAGGACTTGTGGGTTGAGTGCAGGACTTGTGGGTTGAGTGCAGGACTTGTGGGTTGAGTGCAGGACTTGTGGGTTGAGTCAGGACTTGTGGGTTGAGTGCAGGACTTGTGGGTTGAGTACAGGACTTGTGGGTTGAGTACAGGACTTGTGGGTTGAGTACAGGACTTGTGGGTTGAGTACAGGACTTGTGGGTTGAGCACAGGACTTGTGGGTTGAGTACAGAACTTGTGGGTTGAGTACAGGACAATCAGGTGTCGAGAGTCTTCAGTATGGGAGCTGCATCTTGGGCATGAAGGGATCTGTGATGTGGTCAATCGAGGTAACTTGCTAAGTTGAAGAGACTGTTGGTGTCCAGCATGCAGAGAAGGTGAATGTGATTCTAATACGTCTGGGGAGTGCAGTTTCAGATGGGTGTATGTCTTGGTGGAGTGGTCAGTGTTTATTGCTTTAAACTGTTGTTGGGGAAGGGATGTTAGTGTTTATTGAGCTATTACATTGTTAATATGTTTTGTTAGTTTTATGTTTATTGGAAAAAGAGTTGGATGAGGATTTGTGAGGGTAGGTTACTGAACTCTGAGGCAAGGGGGGAGACTTATTATTTTCTTTTATCTCTGATTGGAGACTGGTGACAGGTGGATGGGAGAGGTATATAGTGCTGTAGTAAAGAACTGGGTACTGAGCATGTTGTGGGAGGGGGGAAGGGGAACTGAAAGTGAAATGTCTTCGTATTGTTGCATAGGTTTTCGATGTCTGTGGCTGTTAGACAACTAGTTACGGGTCTGAGTGCCTTGTGTCGTGTAGCTTGTCACTTTGTTCCATTTGATTTTGGAAGCGCGGATGGCTATAGTGAGGAGGCGTACTGCAGGTGGAGCGAATGATCTCACTGCAAAGGATTACAGACAAGTTCTTTTCTTCAATTCGAAGCTTGCGCTGGTAATTGTTTCCAGGGCGTGTGATCAGTATGTTGCCTTTGTTTTAGTGTTTGCTGTGTGGGGAGTGATCATCATGTGTGTGTGTGTGTGTGTGTGTGTGTGTGTGTGTGTGATTAACGTGTGTGTCGTGTGTGGAGTTTTGTTGACAGTGGAGTCTGGTTCCCTGTCACTCAGAGGGGAAGAATTACGACAGATTTCTGTTGTGATGCAGATAATCTGTTCTGGGTGGTCGAGTAATTGGATTGCGTGACGCAATGCTGCATCATTGTTGTTACTTGTGTCGTGTTAGGACGCTCTCATGTTAAGTGTGAGGTCATCTGCGTATGAAAGGGCATTCGCACTGGGTTTGCTCGGGGTGTAGGAAGGTCGTAGACACGGGAGAGGGTTAAGAGGTGTGAACTGTTCCTTGGGAGAAATTTGGAGGTGAAGCCTTTGTGAATGGCTAACTTAATGGCCGGCTGTAAAAACGTAGCAAGCCATTTTCTTTGTCTTTCCTGTGGAGTGTAGCATCAGTGTCGAATATGGTCTGTTGTTGGTTACTGTTACTGTGCGGAAGGGGGAACGTAGACAGTGGAAGCCATCAAGGTTGTGTTGTGTAAGGTTTGTGTGTCATAGAGAAGTACTTGGTTGTAAATCCAAGATATGTGTCAGTTCTCTTGTTCGAGTCTTTCATGGACCAGTTTGTCGATGTCTGCACGTTGATGGTAGTCCTGTATGGGGGTGAGGTGGGGATGGGGGAGGTGGGGAAGGGGGAGGTGGGGAAGGTGAAGGTGGGGAAGGTGAAGGTGGGGAAGGTGAAGGTGGGGAAGGCTGTATGAGGAAGAGCAGTTCACGGGTCTGGATGTATTCGGAACAAGATTTTAGACTCTTGGCATTATGTTGCGTAGGTGAGAATGGTGCAAGATGTCTTGAAATGTATATAGGTTGCTATGATATTGAAGCGGTTTATGTAGATTTTTGATATGTATATTATCTTAATTGAACTATGAGTTTAAATTCTTCCAAATTCATCACTCTATCGCTATTAGAATAAACAAGCTTTGTATAAGAATAAACATAAATGTGCATAATATAAGTAACTCACAAATATAAGTAACTCACAAATAT
Source organism: Panulirus ornatus (assembly GCF_036320965.1). Taxonomy (NCBI): domain Eukaryota; kingdom Metazoa; phylum Arthropoda; class Malacostraca; order Decapoda; family Palinuridae; genus Panulirus; species Panulirus ornatus. The sequence continues at coordinate 2,698,990 of NC_092280.1, read as the reverse complement.
ACACCGAGGTGGGAGATGTAACTCTATAAACAGCCATGAAGCATCAGGACAAAGATCTTCAGTCAGATATCACGTAAAAAGAGAACAGGTTCTCAGAATGAATCTAATCCTATATTCATTGGCCGAGACGAATGCAATATTCACGTCACAATAAGAGATGCAATATGTCCCCAACTGGGTTAGAAAATCCTGGGGTAATATCTGAGTCGTCTGGCAATTCCCAGCTGGGTTAGTACACATGTGTGATGGCACGTCAAATATGTATGCCCTTAACCCTGCCCAGTTCTTAGTTCCGCAAGGGGACATAGAGGCGACAGCTGCACCAGTGAGCAAGGGAGCTTACGCTCCAATGTCATGAGGGTGAAGATAGTGTTGCTCCATTGTGAGTATGGTGTAGATAATGTTGTCTGTCTGCTTGTGTGTCTGTCTGTCTGTCTGTGCGTCTCTCTGTCTTTTTTTAATATCTTTCTGTCTGCCTGTCTTTCCTTCTGTCTCTCGTCGTTCACGTACAAGAGGCACCCCAAAACACACACACACACACACACACACACACACACACACACACACACACACACACACACACACACGCAACACACACACACACACACACACACACACACACACACACACAGCTAACCCAGCCTTGAACAGCCATCGTTACAAATGCCATCTTAAACCATACGACACAGTCACTAACCAGCGACAAAACTAATTCATATGACTGTAAGTAATCCAGATCCCTCCATCTATCTCCATCTATCTGCATCTCGCTCCATCTAGCTAGGAAAACCATCTGGATCCACTCCATCTCCGGGGCAATTCCCCGTCTGGCTTAATACACATGTAGATGGGACGTCAGATATTAATGGCCTATCCTTGTCTCGCTCCGGGGATTCTCTGGGGAATAGAGGCGACACACTCATAAGTGAAGAGGAAGTTTTGCTCCTTATGGCAAGAGGAAGGAGATAGTGCTCTCCCTTTGACATCAGGATGTAGAAAATGCTCTCCCTTGACAGAATGGTGTAGACAGTGCTATTCTCTTGACAGCATGGTGTAGACAGTGCTATTCTCTTGACGGTTGGGTTTGAATAGTGCTGTACCCTCGGTAGCAGGGTGTAAATAGCATTTCCACCCTAATATCAGGGTACAGAGAAGGTAAGCCCCAACAGCAGCAGGGTGAGGAGGGTGTTATCAGGGTGAGGAGTGTGTTATCAGGGTGAGGAGGGTGTTATCAGGGTGAGGAGGGTGTTATCAGGGTGAGGAGTGTGTTATCAGGGTGAGGAGGGTGTTATCAGGGTGAGGAGGGTGTTATCAGGGTGAAGATTGTGTTATCAGGGTGAGGAGTGTGTTATCAGGGTGAGGAGTGTGTTATCAGGGTGAGGAGGGTGTTATCAGGGTGAACAGTGTTATCCTACTGTCAATATATGAACGACACAAAACCACACTTTGACATATTTCACTGTCATGTTCTGCGTACGGGAAATCCACGACCAATTTCACTGTTACGTCCTGCAAATGGATTTCATGACCAATTACCAGTGAGAAAAAAATATGTGGTTGCAATGCACTTTTGACAAATTTAATCAAGTTGATAATATCGTCAATATCATCAAAATGATAAAAATATTCCCAATTCTGACGATATTTGGATATTGTTGATCCCAGTTGCGTTTCAATGATGTTGAACTGTAGATAAACAAGGGGATAGATATATCTACTTTGGCCCTTAATGGATAATCTAATTGCAATTTTGATGATGCAATATTGGTGGACCGAACATAAAAACAAATAAAGAATTCTTAGAAATATATTTTCTGATGTGTTGTTGATATATATATATATATATGATATATATATATATATATATATATATATATATATATATATATATATATATATATATATATATATGAAGGTGAAATCGGATTTCAGTAGTTCATACAAATATATCTAACATGTAATTTTTCGCTACATGTGGCACGACATGTTTCGTGGAGACAATCCACCTCATCATCAGGTGCCAGTACTTAACAAAGTTATTTAAATCCCAACATCACACTTGAGTCCCGCCGTCCAGCACCAATCTGTACAGACCAACCACTGTCCGCTTTGTCTGGCAGTAACCGTTGTAAGGGAGAGTGATTAAGGGGGTCACGTGGCGGGGGTTGACCTGGGTAGCTGGGTGTGTCTTGAACAATTCAATTTGTCCCCAGGCAAATTTTTAGCCCATTGTAGCATTAGCCAAATCATTATGAGAAACGAAAACAAAACAAAAAAAAGGTTGTTCAAGATGAATGTACTATCTGAAGTCCACCATTATCCAAATCATTATATTAATGTAAAAAGATCGATTATCATATCTATGTACCTGAGAGCATATAGGATTTCAGATCCTGAATTTTTAGATGATTAACTGAAAATGATTTAGTACATCGGACAGAAGCTAAGATACCCAATAAATATAATTAACCAGTTTCAGAATACAGCAAGGAAACGTTTCTATAGTGTCAAAATAAAAAGCCAAAACGTAAAAGTTACCCAAAAAAGAATTGCTCTTCCTTTCCATGAGAATTTTCTCCAATGTGTTCACATTCTCAAAAAAACTTAATGTACAAGTCGTATTCAAATATGACAAGAGCCAAGTACCCAGGTCAACCCCCGCCACGTGACCCCCCTTAATCACTCTCCCTTACAACGGTTACTGCCAGACAAAGCGGACAGTGGTTGGTCTGTACAGATTGGTGCTGGACGGCGGGACTCAAGTGTGATGTTGGGATTTAAATAACTTTGTTAAGTACTGGTACCTGATGATGAGGTGGATTGTCTCCACGAAACATATCGTTCACATGTATAGAAAAATTACATGTTAAATATAACTGTATGAACTCCTACTCAAGTGCGATTTCACCTTCATGCTATCATTACGGACTAGTGTGATCATATATATATATATATATATATATATATATATATATATATATATATATATATATATATATATATATATATATCATTAAGGAAATTCAATCCAGGAAGGGTGCGTTACACACACACACGCATTGGTCGAAGCAGTGGCCGTCATGGGCTGGCAACCAGCTAACATATCTCCTCAATACACACATGTCTCCTCCCCTCCCCGCTACCTCCTCCCCGCTACACTTCAATTATCACATCACCCCGTCCACACTTGTCGCTAAGTCAGCCTTTCCCCGGCCATGCTAGGCAAGGCTCTCCCCAACCTTGCTATGTCAGCCTCTCTCTTCCCTGCCTTGCTAGGCCAGTCTCTCCCCAGCCTTGCTAGGTCTCCCCTGCCTTGCTAGGCCAGCCTCTCCCCAGCCTTGCTAGGTCTCCCCTGCCTTGCTAGGCCAGCCTCTCCCCTGCCTTGCTAGGCCAGCCTCTCCCCTGCCTTGCTAGGTCTCCCCTGCCTTGCTAGGTCTCCCCTGCCTTGCTAGGCCAGCCTCTCCCCAGCCTTGCTAGGCCAGCCTCTTCCCAGCTTTGCTAGACAAACCCATCTCCCCAGCTATACTAGAACATAGCTCAACGCAGGTGCTCAGCATATAGAAGACGCAGCACACATAGGACTTCACATATATCTGCAGCATATACAGGAATCATCTACACTACAAGCAGCACACACAGAACTCAGCATAAACCAGACACAAGCACTTATATCCTGATGTATGATCACTAGTTATGATCCTTCTTGAATGATACCACCAGTTTGCTGACCTCATTCTCAAAGTACAGAGAGCGTTGGCAGGGTGGGTGTTGGTAGGGTGGGTGTTGGCAGGGTGGGTGTTGGTAGGGTGGGCGTTGGCAGTGTGGGTGTTGGCAGGGTGGGCGTTGGCAGGGTGGGTGTTGGCAGGGTTGGTGTTGGCAGGATGGGGCATTGGCAGGATGGGGCGTTGGCAGGGTGGGTGTTGACAGGATGGGGTGTTTGCAGGGTCGGGTGTTGGCAGGGTAGGGTACTGCCAGAGTGACTGTTGGTTCAGCAAAATGTTGGCAGAGCCAGTGATGACTTTAACAAAAGTTAAATGAAGTCTTTATCAACAGAATCTATTCAGCCTGAGTCCCTCTACCTTCCCGTGTGTAAATTTGATCTTTAACTGTAAATGATGGTATCTAGTTAGCTAAAGTCTTAACGGCGAACTTTAAGAGTCAGGTCCCCAATGCCTTTGTGTTGAATTTCAACTTTCTGAACCATATTTAAACCCACAGTATATGTTCTTCTTGGCCCCACTAACCTGCATGTAACATTAAAGAAAAAAGTAGATGTGAAACACACACAGGAAGACAAATGGTCATTACTGAGAGGCTCGAACGCTACTGGGGTTCGAACCCTTACAAGCTCAAGACCAAATGGGCAACGAACCAAAAGGTCTATGTAAACCTAAGTGAATCGCCAATCACGAAGCAGTCTGGCCATCTGGTTTCATAACGAGTTAATTGATAAATGATCGACTACCTGCAGAGCGATAATTGCCATAACAAAAATGCAGGTAATAAGACGTGTTCTGAGGCAGAATAAAGTTTCTGAAACTGTGTGAAGCCTCTGAGATAGTGAGTGAACCCTCTGAAACAGTGAGTGAACCCTCTGATACAATGAGTGAATCCTCTGAGACAGTGAATGAACCCGCTGAAAAAGTGAATGAACTTTCTGAGACGGTGAATCCACTTTTTGAGACAATGAACTCTCGGAGACAGCTGGTGAATCCTCTGAAGCAATCAGTGAATCTTCTGAGACAACGAATGACACCTACTGATACAATGAAATGTGTCGCCTGACAACGAATCTCGAAGCAAATGAAACACGTATCGTTTGGTTCGTCGAGGATTTTAGAATTCTATTTGTAGCGTTGACAGTAAAAATAGCCATAATTCAACAGCAACAAGAAAACTTAACTCTTCCACCGAATTCACCTCACATTTACAGATTTTTCTTCTGTTTGCTCACGAAGAAAAATGCGAAAGCGAATTGACAACAAGGGGGGGAGACTCGTGAAATATGACGGTAATCGAATCTGGTTTCAAGTCGGGGCAATTTTAGCAAGCTCCCAGTGACCTCAGGATCAGAGGAGCCTTGTACAACACAATAACCTGGCCGGGCGAGGGTGTGGATGAGAGAGAGAGAGAGAGAGAGAGAGAGAGAGAGAGAGAGAGAGAGAGAGAGAGAGAGAGAGAGAGAGAGAG